>NC_042973.1:2942391-3127684 GCF_901001165.1 Salmo trutta
ACCAAACCCCCTGCCGTCCCCCCACACCAAGCCATCTGCCGTCCCCCCACACCAAGCCATCTGCTGTCCCCCCACACCAAACCCCCTGCCGTCCCCCACACCAAACCCCCTGCCGTCCCCCCACACCAAACCCCCTGCCGTCCCCCCACACCAAACCCCCTGCCGTCCCCCCACACCAAGCCATCTGCCGTCCCCCCACACCAAGCCCTCTGCCGTCCCCCCACACCAAACCCCCTGCCGTCCCCCCACACCAAACCCCCTGCCGTCCCCCCACACCAAACCCCCTGCCGTCCCCCCACACCAAGCCCCCTGCCGTCCCCCACACCAAACCCCCTGCCGTCCCCCCACACCAAACCCCCTGCCGTCCCCCCACACCAAGCCATCTGCCGTCCCGCCACACCAAACCCCTGCCGTCCCCCCACACCAAACCCCCTGCCGTCCCCCCACACCAAGCCCCCTGCCGTCCCCCCACACCAAGCCATCTGCCGTCCCCCCACACCAAGCCATCTGCCGTCCCCCCACACCAAGCCCCCTGCCGTCCCCCCACACCAAGCCATCTGCCGTCCCCCCACACCAAGCCATCTGCCGTCCCCCCACACCAAGCCCCCTGCTGTCCCCCCACACCAAACCCCCTGCCGTCCCCCCACACCAAACCCCCTGCCGTCCCCCCACACCAAGCCATCTGCCGTCCCCCCACACCAAGCCCTCTGCCGTCCCCCCACACCAAACCCCCTGCCGTCCCCCCACACCAAGCCATCTGCCGTCCCCCCACACCAAACCCCCTGCCGTCCCCCCACACCAAACCATCTGCCGTCCCCCCACACCAAGCCATCTGCCGTCCCCCCACACCAAACCCCTGCTGTCCCCCCACACCAAGCCATCTGCCGTCCCCCCACACCAAACCCCCTGCCGTCCCCCCACACCAAGCCCTCTGCCGTCCCCCCACACCAAGCCCTCTGCCGTCCACCCACACCAAGCCCTCTGCCGTCCCCCAACACCAAACCCCTTGCCGTCCCCCCACACCAAGCCCCGTGCCGTCCCCCCACACCAAGCCCTCTGCCGTCCCCCCACACCAAGCCCCCTGCCGCCCCCCCACACCAAACCATCTGCCGTCCCCCCACACCAAACCCCGTGCCGTCCCCCCACACCAAGCCCCCTGCCGTCCCCCCACACCAAACCCCGTGCCGTCCCCCCACACCAAGCCCCCTGCCGCCCCCCCCCACACCAAGCCCCCTGCCGCCCCCCCCACACCAAGCCCCCTGCCGTCCCCCCACACCAAACCCCGTGCCGTCCCCCCACACCAAACCCCCTGCCGTCCCCCCACACCAAACCCCCTGCCGTCCCCCCACACCAAACCCCCTGCCGTCCCCCCACACCAAACCCCGTGCCGCCCCCCCCCACACCAAGCCCCTGCCGTCCCCCCACACCAAACCCCCTGCTGTCCCCCCACACCAAGCCCCCTGCTGTCCCCCCACACCAAACCCCCTGCCGTCCCCCCACACCAAACCCCCTGCCGTCCCCCCACACCAAACCCCGTGCCGTCCCCCCACACCAAACCCCCTGCCGTCCCCCCACACCAAGCCCCCTGCCGTCCCCCCACACCAAGCCCCCTGCTGTTCCCCCACACCAAGCCCCCTGCTGTCCCCCCACACCAAGCCCCCTGCTGTCCCCCCACACCAAACCCCGTGCCGCCCCCCCCACACCAAACCCCGTGCCGCCCCCCCCCCCACACCAAACCCCGTGCCGTCCCCCCACACCAAACCCCTTGCCGTCCCCCCACACCAAACCCCCTGCTAACTACTCAGTTAATAAAGTAGAGAAATGAGGGTGCAGTAGGTATTGATTAGGAGGGTGCAGTAGGTATTGATTAGGAGAGGAGGGTGCAGTAGGTATTGATTAGGAGAGGAGGGTGCAGTAGGTATTGATTAGGAGAAGAGGGTGCAGTAGGTATTGATTAGGAGAGGAGGGTGCAGTAGGTATTGATTAGGAGAGGAGGGTGCAGTAGGTATTGATTAGGAGGGTGCAGTAGGTATTGATTAGGAGGGTGCAGTAGGTATTGATTAGGAGGGTGCAGTAGGTATTGATTAGGAGGGTGCAGTAGGTATTGATTAGGAGGGTGCAGTAGGTATTGATTAGGAGAGGAGGGTGCAGTAGGGATTGATTAGGAGAGGAGGGTGCAGTAGGTATTGATTAGGAGGGTGCAGTAGGTATTGATTAGGAGGGTGCAGTAGGTATTGATTAGGAGGGTGCAGTAGGTATTGATTAGGAGGGTGCAGTAGGTATTGATTAGGAGGGTGCAGTAGGTATTGATTAGGAGGTTGCAGTTGGTATTGATTAGGAGGGTGCAGTAGGTATTGATTAGGAGGGTGCAGTAGGTATTGATTAGGAGGGTGCAGTAGGTATTGATTAGGAGGTTGCAGTAGGTATTGATTAGGAGGGTGCAGTAGGTATTGATTAGGAGGGTGCAGTAGGTATTGATTAGGAGGGTGCAGTAGGTATTGATTAGGAGGGTGCAGTAGGTATTGATTAGGAGGGTGCAGTAGGTATTGATTAGGAGGGTGCAGTAGGTATTGATTAGGAGGGTGCAGTAGGTATTGATTAGGTAGCCCCTCCATCACCTTCCTCCATCTCCGTCTTACCTAAGTGGGTCATTTATTTAGTGTAGAATTGTTTGAGTAAAAGTTTGCCAAGGTTTTGCAGTAATTATCTCCATGGCTGTATCGCTATACCCAGCAGGGGGTCTCTTTCTTGTATTCTCTCTATAATGCATCAGCCCTGTGTTGGAGGGAGGCGCCTTAAACATCCCCCCAGTGGATTGGGAAAAAAGTTGACGCTGCTCTTTGTTTGGAGCAGAGACATAGCAGTGTCTTTATTTGGCAGTGCTGAATCGCTGATTGTTGTAATTATTTTGTAGCGGTTGGTTTTCTCCCGGTAGAGATTGGGAACACCTGGGATGCTTTTTAGTGGGACACCACAGCGGCATGCCCGGATAGATGGCCGGATGGATGAGAAGAGCTCCTCAGGGAGAAGTCTTTTAAAACAGGAAACGTGACGTCACATAAAGGTTAAGAAAAACAGCAATATCTTTCAAGAGTCCACCACTGGATTCACTTACTGCTTCCCCAAACAAAAGCTCCGGTGACTTTGAATGACGGTATAAACATGATATGATTATTATCATTCATTATAAAAGTTAACATGATGTCGTCGATATCCTTAATGACGGTATAAACATGATGTCATTGTTATCTTTGATTATAAAGTTAACATGATGTCGTCGATATCCTTAATGACGGTATAAACATGATGTCATTATTATCTTCGATTATAAAGTTAACATGATGTCGTCGATATCCTTAATGACGGTATAAACATGATGTCATTATTATCTTTGATTATAAAGTTAACATGATGTCGTCGATATCCTTAATGACGGTATAAACATGATGTCATTATTATCTTTGATTATAAAGTTAACATGCTCGCATTCTCCAAATCTAATTGAAAGTTTTGAAACCCTGGACAGGATGTGAGATGATGTCCACGACGTAGAGTGTGTTCCAAATGGCCACCTATTCCCTAAACAGTGCACTACTGTTCATAGGGCTCTGGTTTAAAGTAGTGCACTACTGGTCATTGGCTCTGGTCTAAAGTAGTGCACTACTGTTCATAGGGCTCTGGTCTAAAGTAGTGCACTACTGTTCATAGGGCTCTGGTCTAAAGTAGTGCACTACTGTTCATAGGGCTCTGGTTTAAAGTAGTGCACTACTGGTCATTGGCTCTGGTCTAAAGTAGTGCACTACTGTTCATAGGGCTCTGGTTTAAAGTAGTGCACTACTGGTCATTGGCTCTGGTCTAAAGTAGTGCACTACTGGTCATAGGGCTCTGGTTTAAAGTAGTGCACTACTGGTCATTGGCTCTGGTCTAAAGTAGTGCACTACTGGTCATTGGCTCTGGTTTAAAGTAGTGCACTACTGTTCATAGGGCTCTGGTTTAAAGTAGTGCACCACTGGTCATTGGCTCTGGTCTAAAGTAGTGCACTACTGGTCATTGGCTCTGGTTTAAAGTAGTGCACTACTGGTCATAGGGCTCTGGTTTATAGTAGTGCACTACTGGTCGTAGGGCTCTGGTCTAGAGTAGTGCACTACAAAGGGAATAGGGTGCCTTTTGGAAAGTACAGATAGAGAGCACATCTCGTTCCCCACCACAGGCCCAATCATAACTTCATCTAGTCAACAGTAATATAACTTGGTTAACCCAGAACTAAAATCTTGCATCATTTAGTCAGATGCTCGATGTTAACGTAGTCTATACACGAGATATTTGAAGTGACACAAATGAGTCATTCCATCGATTCAGTGCCTTTTGAGAAATTTATCTTTCACATAAATAGCACATTTTCAACTTGATCAAAAAAACATGTTTTCAATCTGGAGGTTAAATAAAACATGACTACAATAGGTGCCAAATAAAGGAACGAGTTGATGACAGGGTTGGTAACAGGGTTGATAACAGGGTTGATGACAGGGTTGATGACAGGGTTGATGACAGTGATGACAGGGTTGGTAACAGGGTTGATAACAGGGTTGATAACAGGGTTGATAACAGGGTTGATAACAGGGTTGATAACAGTGATGACAGGGTTGATAACAGGGTTGATAACAGGGTTGATAACAGGGTTGATAACAGGGTTGATGACAGGGTTGATAACAGGGTTGATGACAGTGATGACAGGGTTGGTAACAGTGATGACAGGGTTGATGACAGGGTTGATAACAGGGTTGATGACAGGGTTGATGACAGGGTTGATGACAGGGTTGATAACAGGGTTGATAACAGGGTTGATAACAGGTTTGATGACAGGGTTGATAACAGGGTTGATGACAGGGTTGATGACAGGGTTGATGACAGGGTTGATAACAGGGTTGATAACAGTGATGACAGGGTTGATAACAGGGTTGATGACAGGGTTGATAACAGGGTTGATAACAGGGTTGATGACAGGGTTGATAACAGGGTTGATAACAGGGTTGATAACAGTGATGACAGGGTTGATAACAGGGTTGATGACAGGGTTGATAACAGGGTTGATGACAGGGTTGATAACAGGGTTGATAACAGGGTTGATAACAGGGTTGATAACAGTGATGACAGGGTTGATAACAGGGTTGATGACAGGGTTGATAACAGGGTTGATAACAGGGTTGATAACAGTGATGACAGGGTTGATAACAGGGTTGATGACAGGGTTGATAACAGGGTTGATAACAGGGTTGATGACAGGGTTGATAACAGTGATGACAGGGTTGATGACAGGGTTGATAACAGGGTTGATGACAGGATTGATAACAGGGTTGATAACAGGGTTGATAACAGGGTTGATAACAGGGTTGATGACAGGGTTGATAACAGGGTTGATGACAGGGTTGATAACAGGGTTGATGACAGTGATGACAGGGTTGATGACAGGGTTGATAACAGGGTTGATGACAGGGTTGATAACAGGGTTGATGACAGGGTTGATAACAGGGTTGATAACAGGGTTGATGACAGTGATGACAGGGTTGATAACAGGGTTGATGACAGGGTTGATAACAGGGTTGATAACAGGGTTGATAACAGTGATGACAGGGTTGATAACAGGGTTGATGACAGGGTTGATGACAGGGTTGATAACAGGGTTGATAACAGGGTTGATGACAGGGTTGATAACAGGGTTGATAACAGGGGTGATAACAGGGTTGATGACAGGGTTGATAACAGGGTTGATAACAGGGTTGATGACAGTGATGACAGGGTTGATAACAGGGTTGATGACAGGGTTGATGACAGGGTTGATAACAGGGTTGGTAACAGGGTTGATGACAGGGTTGATGACAGGTTTGATGACAGGGTTGATGACAGAGTTGATGACAGTAAGGATGACAGGATTGATGACAGGAAGGATGACAGGATTGATGACAGTGATAACAGGGTTGATAACAGGGTTGATAACAGGGTTGGTAACAGGGTTGATGACAGGGTTGATAACAGGGTTGATGACAGTGATGATGACAGGGTTGATAACAGGGTTGATGACAGGAAGGATGACAGGGTTGATAACAGTGATGACAGGGTTGATAACAGGGTTGATAACAGGGTTGATAACAGGGTTGATGACAGGAAGGATGACAGGGTTGATAACAGTGATGACAGGGTTGATGACAGGAAGGATGACAGGGTTGATAACAGTGATGACAGGGTTGATGACAGGGTTGATGACAGGGTTGATGACAGGGTTGGTAACAGGGTTGATGACAGGGTTGATGACAGGGTTGATAACAGTGATGACAGGGTTGATAACAGGGTTGATGACAGGGTTGATGACAGTGATGACAGGGTTGATGACAGGGTTGATAACAGGACTGACGACAGGGTTGATGACAGGGTTGATAACAGTGATGACAGGGTTGATAACAGGGTTGATGACAGGGTTGATGACAGTGATGACAGGGATGATGACAGGGTTGATAACAGGACTGACGACAGGGTTGATGATTTCTTCTTAAATCAGCCATTAATCCCCTTGTGACAAGAGGAATAGAAGCTTGTTTTTAAAGTAATAGTTTCACCATATTAAAACTAGAGGTAACAGAGATTGACCTTAAAATGAGGGACAGACGTAAATTAATCACATGAAATAAATCATATTCTTCAGAAATTACTTTGTCAAAGCAACAAAATAAGTAGGGCTTTACAATGATAGTGAAATTTTGAGAAATGATGGGATTAAGAAAGTTAAAATCTTCCTGGAAGTGACACAGATTGAGGGAGGGACATGTTAAAATACTGAATTACTCTTCCTGGAAGTGACACAGATTGAGGGAGGGACATGTTAAAATATTGAATTTTGGCACTTTAGCAAGCCTTTATTCATATTAAAAAAAAGGTGATTTATTGAATTCTCCATGTGGTTTATGTTGAAGTACACGTCATTTAATATAACAGGCTTTTACATTCAATATTGGGGCACAATAAAAGGTACTTTTTTCCCCCCTGGAATGTAAATGTTTACAAAATAAAGTTTAGGTAACCTAGAATTAATATCCAAATAAATCTAAAGTATTTTATCAACAAGTTATTGAGTTCTATAGATACAACCTTCAAGCTTTTGTTTGTAAAATTAGTATTTAAATTTTTTTATTTTAAAACATTTACACAACAGTAGGTACAAGATTTACCACCGTCGCTATTTCTGTAGGCAGATTGTGTGTGTGTGTAGTTTACTAAAGGTTATAAACTCTCTGGCTCCTGTATCAACTCCGCTCTACCGCTACACAATGAACCGATACAGAGAGAGAGAGAGAGGCTGAGCGGAGTAGAGAACACGCTATTTATAGAACAACTCTTTTCCTGTCTTCACTCTCCTATCTACCTCTTGGGCCCGCTTGTTACAAAGAGAAAGTATCAAAATGTCTTTATCTTGTTTTGGGTGTGTGGGACTTACTGTAGAATGATACATAGTGATATATCGGTGTTAATTTTAGTTTCATTGTGTTACTTTTAAATTTATACAACTGTGTCAAACACTACATTGTAGAATAGATTATAGACATTCTGTAAATATATCATATATTTCATGAGATTGTGTGTAGGAGTATAAGACCATTCTGTAAGGAGAGGGGAGTGATAGGCCTCCTGGTCCTCTGGTCTTTCTTGTCATTTTTTTTTTAAAGAAAAATAAAAAAAAAGTACAACCATATCCCTTTAAATGTTAAGCGTTTGGCTCTATCGTGACCCTTGACCTAAAGCTAATAATGGTGTCCTAGTTTTCAGAACAGACATTCATCCTCACTTTGGTGGTCTGTGCACCACATGCACTTTGTTTTCGAGATGAATCTGATTCCAGATGTTTACATATGTCACCTTGTCTCCCCAGCCCAGCAGATGCTCCTCCTATGGCAGGGAGTGAACCGGATGAGAGAGGAGGCAGCAGCAGGACAGTCCATGATGTGGAGCCACCAGAGACACAGCTATCCAGGTGGACTAAAGAGTCATAGCCTGGTCCCAGGCCCCGGTTTGTGCTATCATGTTTGGTATGAAAAGGACAGGCAAGGAGTGACATGATAGCACAAACAGATTGGTACCCAGGCTAATAGAGTCCTCCTATAACCCTCATTAAAACTCAGGTCCTCAAACTACATTCAGCAATATGTAAATAAAACACTTCCTATAGCGACCAAAAATAGATACTTAGAGTATCATCACTAGGATATACTGTAGTAAATACAGGATATACTGTAGTAAATACAAGATATACTGTAGTAAATACAGGATATACTGTAGTAAATACAAGATATACTGTAGTAAATACAGAATATACTGAGTAAATACAAGATATACTGTAGTAAATACAAGATATACTGTAGTAAATAGACGCAATATTGTAATAAATACAGGATATACTGTAGTAAATACAGGATATACTGTAGTAAATACAGGATATGCTGTAGTAAATACAGGATATACTGTAGTAAATACAAGATATACTGTAGTACATACAAGATATACTGTAGTAAATACAGGATATACTGTAGTAAATACAAGATATACTGTACTAAATACAGGATATACTGTAGTAAATACAGGATATACTGTAGTAAATACAAGATATACTGTAGTAAATACAAGATATACTGTAGTACATACAGGATATACTGTAGTAAATAGATGCAATATTGTAATAAATAGAGGATATACTGTAGTAAATACAGGATATACTGTAGTAAATACAGGATATACAGGATATACTGTAGTAAATTCAAGATATACTGTAGTAAATAGAGGATATACTGTAGTAAATACAGGATATACAGGATATACTGTAGTAAATACAGGATATACTGTAGTAAATACAGGATATACTGTAGTAAATACAGGATATACTGTAGTAAATAGATTATCATCACTAGGCTATACTGTAATAAATAGAGGAAATGCTGTAGTAAATAGAGGATATACGGTAATAAATAGAGGATATACGGTAATAAATAGAGGATATACTGTAATAAATAGATGATATAATGTGGGAAATAGAGGAAATACAGTAATAAATAGAGGACATACGGTAATAAATAGAGGAAATACAGTAATAAATAGATGATATAATGTGGGAAATAGAGGAAATACAGTAATAAATAGAGGATATACGGTAATAAATAGAGGATATACGGTAATAAATAGAGGAAATACAGTAATAAATAGAGGAAATACAGTAATAAATAGATGATATACGGTAATAAATAGAGGATATACGGTAATAAATAGAGGAAATACAGTAATAAATAGAGGATATACGGTAATAAATAGAGGAAATACAGTAATAAATAGAGGATATACGGTAATAAATAGAGGAAATACAGTAATAAATAGAGGATATACGGTAATAAATAGAGGAAATACAGTAATAAATAGAGGATATAATGTGGGAAATAGAGCGTCATCACAGTCTTGGATGGACTGTGACCAGAAATCAGACCAATTTCTTTCTTGACAATCCAATTATTAGCCAAATTGGCCCAGGTGTACTACATAGTGAATAGGGTGTACTATATAGTGAATAGGGTGCACTATATAGTGAATAGGGTGCCATTTGAGTCACTGAAATAATAGAGTATGATCACAGGGCTGCGGGCTGCGTACCAAACAACCAATGAATGTTGCTGCCAATACATGCTCCACTCCCATCCTAAAAAAAAAAAACAGCAACACATTCCATAATTTCAGTTGCCTGCTGGTACAGCAACTCTCTACGTTTGCTTTAGAGGATGTTTTGTTGTCCACTTCACACACCATTAAGACAAAAAAACAAGAAGGAAAAGTGAAGCTGAAGAATCTATTTTAGTTGTCACTCAGTATTAACACTTCTATATGCCACATGCTGGAACTTAAAATAAACATCAGAAAGAACACATTTATTAAAGTTCTGTTTTTTTTATTTATTTTGTTTTCATTCCAAACATACATTTTCCAATTCTAAGAGGGTGTATAGCAAAATAAAAAATGATTATATATATATATATATAATTGGTTAAATAACCTACATAAATAAATATTACCCTTAAACTGTCCTCCATACATTGGCATACACCTTACTTTAAAAGTACTTTCTTAAAATAAACGTTTATATCAATTGCACAAAAAGAGTGAACCGGGTTAAAGTTACCAGCGTACAAACCTCCCACGTATTGCTCAAAGTTCAGACAGACAGACAGACAGGCAGACAGACAGGCAGGCAGGCAGGCAGACAGACAGACAGACAGACAGACAGGCAGGCAGACAGACAGACAGACAGACAGGCAGGCAGGCAGACAGACAGACAGACAGGCAGGCAGGCAGGCAGACAGACAGACAGACAGACAGACAGACAGACAGACAGACAGACAGGTAACTAGGAGTGGGAGTGGCTGGCTGAAAAGATCCTCAAGGAAATAGCTCATTGCAAGTTTATTACCGAAATGGCAACGCGATGAATATCCTCAGCATAAAGTTAGTTATGGTTTAGGCTATTATTGTAAAGCACCGGGTTACTTACTGTATAGCACTTTGAGACAACGGCTAATGTAAAAAGGAGTTTATAAAATACATTGTTATTTCGAGGTTATGTCTATTTGTAAATGAATACAAAGTGACCTAATTAAAGGAGATGATTTTATAAAACCGATTATTAGATGTGATTCCACGAGGCATAATGTTCTGTGCAAATGGGACCCACATGTCTTTTCTTTAGGCCTAACTTCAATAACCCCATAATCATTCAAATGGGAACTAAAAAAATAAAGGTGACACAAGTTTTACTTTTATGCACCCATGACGCAGTAGCCTGTATTTTTGGAAAGCTGCGCGTCTTGTCAACAAAAACCGATGTTATTTCGATAGGCGTTTAGCCAGACGCATTTCATTTTAATATGCACTTACGCGTTGCACACTTGATTTAATTTGTGGGGGCAAGCCGGGCTACTGTCTGTTTTGACATGTAGGCCACAATTCATCACACAACAGGTGAATTAATGTATAGTTGATACAATGATGATTCTCGATCCACTGTAAAGCTTAGAGCCTTTCACTTCACTTCAACCGTAAATGATTTGCAGTGTTAGATCCACATCAAAATCTTATTTCAATTCCACGAGTAGGCTATTAGAGTTGCCCCCCCCCCCCCACCTTCTGAGAGCGCCTTGCATTGGACTTATTTAGGAGCGCTGGTGTTCATGGCGTTAAGGGGTTTGAAATTCAGGGTCGGCCTCGACCTTGACTAAACGACCTGAGTGGTTCACACTTTAAACAGTATCCTAACTGGTTAGATTCTCTCTGATCTGGACTAAGAACAAGGGCCAATGAAATATTTGTCCTGTTAGAATAACAGGCTAATATTAGGTAAAAAGTAGTCGATAAACGTTCGGCGCTGTGTTGGCCCCATGGCCTCTAGGTTTAATATTCCGCAGGTAGGCGAAGTGTCTGTGTTTATTCATTAACAACAACATGTATCAACTATCCTAATTGCAGACTATTTGTCTTTATTCATTTTGAAGGTTAATACGAGTTGTAAAGGACATGTAGACTACTTTTGTGTGACATTAAATAATACTTTATACCAATGTTATTCCAATACTATGCCTAGGGTTTTTCATTCGTAATTTGAACATGTTTTGTTGTTGGTTAGATTACGTAATTGAATTTGGGAAGTTTGCTGAGGGGTATATTGCCCAACATTGGCTGCTGACGGATGTCAGAGAGAGAGAGAGACCGTAAATAGTTCATGCATTGCATAGCAGCGGACGGCTGCGGTTATATAGGACAAACTGCATAGCAATGAACCCGTTGTTAGCCTATAGAGGTTATGGTCAAAACGACCGCAATAACCTACATTACTAAACAAATGGAAACGATTATAAAACGGTCAGCATACCAAAGCTTTTCCTATGTCAAACGGATATATATATATTTTTAAATCACCAAAAGGAAGAAGTTCGATTACAATAATTAATCTATTGATTAAATGACATTATAGACTAGTTATTGCACCCACAACAGAATGCATTATGTTCTCTATGGTGCGCAAATGGCTAGTTTCTAGTAGATTTAAGCTATTTCTCACAGCAAATAGATTAACGTTACAGCTTCCTTTCTCACACTGAACACTACCACTGTGACAAACATCTAGTCAGATAAACCTGGCAACACAAAGGCTACAGCAATAGACAATCCTAGTGATTATTAAGAGAGTTTTCAAGCAAAATGTCTTTAGTTCACAAATATAATCCCATCCCAAACAAACCCTTGTGATGATTTGCCAGCGGTCCAGAGAAATGAAGGTAGAGACTGGGGATGGGGATGGGGGTTAAAAATGCATTTTCTCTGCAGGAGAAGCAACAAAAAGAAATGAAATGTAACTACTATCAGAACTATTAGGCCTGTACAACGCGTGTCCGAGTGAATAAGCAGTCCAGTTGGGTTGTGTGTAGGTAATGTCTGTGGGTTTCATAAAGGGGAAAGGGGACATGGAATAGGACATGAGTTGTGTGAATGTAGGGGCTGGACTACGAGGCAGGGGACGACGTAGGCAACTCTACCATGTGACCGTCTAGCTCTGGGACAATCCAAAAGTAGGGGGGATACAAACAACCATACTCCATTTCTATTCAAATATACTCAAATACTATCAAATCTACAATAATAACAGTTTGCTTTTTGTAATAACCTTGTTCCATGAGTCATGTTGTATAAAACGCAGGGAAATGAAAATGCCAGAAAGAGGATTTGTCAGCGCGCATTAAAACCCGACTCTCCCCTGGTCTCTGAAAGTGGTATCGCCACCAGCTCAAATTCTGAGAATTGAGCTCCTCTGATTCTTAGAACTGGGCTTCTTAGAAGTGGTGATGCAAGAAGTTTCTAGGAAAGCAATACCAGGTGATATTTTTCAAAAATTATTTTTCCTCCCTATGTCATTTGGCGCGAAGTTGTAGTGTTGGTTGCAGGTGATGGTGTGGTGCTGTGTGTGTTTCTGAGTGTGTTTAGTCATATAAACCTAGGTGATTTTCAAGGTGCTTTTTGGTGGACTGTTTAGAGCCAGGTGACAGTGCTCTTGACATATGTGTTTGTGTAATAATATTCCGCTGTCTTCACTTCACTATACGGTTCTCGGTTCGCCTGCTGTCGGTTTGACAGTGGAGGCGTTGTGTTACTGTACTGTGCTGATCGCAAAACAGAAATGAGATTCCCGTGGTTGTTCTGTTAGACTGACTACTGTGCTGCTAATAATTAACTACGACTTCTTGTTCAACTAAATGCTGCTGCTGCTGCCTTTATTCTAAGCACAACTTGGTTTAGCTCTGACCTGGCTGGATTTACTGTATTTCTATTTAATATCAACGGTGTTGCACAGAAATCATTTCAGTGTTTATTATAGCGTGATTCCCATCCGCATAACTAAGTAAGTTGCACAGTGTGTTTGTGCTTGTGGCAGATGTGCAGGGAGTAGGTCTGTCAGGGATGTTATACTACATTATTATAGATATCCACACAGTCTTGGAGAAAATAATCAAACCGAACATCGGGATCTGGTTGCACCAGATATTGATCGTCTTGTTTCGCAGTTACACCCCCCCTCCTCTCCTCCTCCCCCCCCACACACACACACACCTCACGGAAATATGGTTTTTACTTTGTAGCTTTCCACAGCCTAGTTTACGAGCGCAAGTTTGTACCTGCGTGTTATCTGTCTGCAGCCAGGGATGGATGACTTTAGGCAACATGACAGCAGAACGGTACCATGTCGTTGTTCTACTATTTCCAATGGTTAACATGCACAACGTTGCAGCATTACAATGTATTTGTTTGCTAAGCTTCCATGCAAGAAGTCTGATTTAAAAATGTTTTTTTTAAAGTAGATTTGAAGTGTAGTGAAAGTAGTACCTTTTTGAATCTCTTCATCTGTGAATTTGATATGAAAAGTGAATAACCGAAAATACATATATATTTTTAGAATTGTAAAATCCTAAAGCAACAGTCGTAGGTGGGTTGTAGCCTGTGTTGACAGCTCAGAAGCCTGTTTACTTGTATACATGGTTCGGGTGGTGTCGAGTGGCAGGCAGCCTGAGACTTGGCATTGAGTCACAGTGATAGTACTTGTTCCAGTGAGTTATTGGCTCAACATGCTATTCCACGTGAAGAAAGTGTCATTTTAAAAACATGTATTACATTGGGGGGGAAATGGCGTAGTAAGTTATGGTACCCGTTAAAAAGCAGACTGTAGCCTAAACAAACTTTAAACAAGTGTTCTGAAAATATGCTCCAAGTCTTGTTGTGTGTTGCAATGAAATGATGTTATTGCCATAACACAGCGTTTCCTAACCTGGGTCCTGGGGACACCGCTGTATGCACGTTTTGATTTTTAACCTACACATTACAAATAATAATACAACGGGAGGATTCATGAGATGATTTGAATTAACTGAGTAGTGCTATAGGAGGGTAAAAAACCGAACTTGCACCCATTGGGGTCCCCAGGACCGTGTTTGGGAAACCCTGCCATAACGTGTTCTCTTGCGCCTGACTACCCGCTATTTTTATTGCGGAAGAGCACACACACACACACACACACACACACACTTCTAGGCTTACTTAATATATTGATGACATCTTGTGGTGTATCACATTTAAAAAAATTCATGGAGAAGTTTGCACTTTAATCTACCTTTTTGATTGCATGAAATATTTAAATGTCATTTATTGTTGTTAATAATAGTCAATCATTCAGACATCATCTGTCGGTGCACAGTAAAGTTAAATCTGGAAACGTTTTTTTACCTGTCGCGTTCATACATATTTGACATGCTCAACAACAACAACAAAAAGGTTCTCTCCATCTCAGATTATGTGTGAATAAATAAAGTGGTACGGTTGTTTTTTTTTTTTTTTTTTTTATTAACGATATCGCCGGGAAAATGTAACTCTGGAGTGTGGCGTTGATTCGGATGGAAAATAATCAACTTGGAATCCGATACAGAATGTTCAATACGTCAGAAGTGCCCCGATGATGGTACACGTTTTATAATTTAAAGACGCACCGCTTTATAATTTGTCATAGCCGGTGTGTCAACCAGACAGGGGGTGTAGTATACTGTACTCTTGGGAAGAAGTAGCCAGCACCTGGTGGTGTAGTATACTGTACTCTTGGGAAGAAGTAGCCAGCACCTGGTGGTGTAGTATACTGTACTCTTGGGAAGAAGTAGCCAACACCTGGTGGTGTAGTATACTGTACTCTTGGGACGAAGTAGCCAACACCTGGTGGTGTAGTATACTGTACTCTTGGGACGAAGTAGCCAACACCTGGTGGTGTAGTATACTGTACTCTTGGGACGAAGTAGCCAACACCTGGTGGTGTAGTATACTGTACTCTTGGGACGAAGTAGCCAACACCTGGTGGTGTAGTATACTGTACTCTTGGGAAGAAGTAGCCAACACCTGGGGGTGTAGTATACTGTACTCTTGGGAAGAAGTAGCCAACACCTGGTGGTGTAGTATACTGTACTCTTGGGAAGAAGTAGCCAACACCTGGTGGTGTAGTATACTGTACTCTTGGGAAGAAGTAGCCAGCACCTGGTGGTGTAGTATACTGTACTCTTGGGAAGAAGTAGCCAGCACCTGGTGGTGTAGTATACTGTACTCTTGGGAAGAAGTAGCCAACACCTGGTGGTGTAGTATACTGTACTCTTGGGACGAAGTAGCCAACACCTGGTGGTGTAGTATACTGTACTCTTGGGACGAAGTAGCCAACACCTGGTGGTGTAGTATACTGTACTCTTGGGACGAAGTAGCCAACACCTGGTGGTGTAGTATACTGTACTCTTGGGACGAAGTAGCCAACACCGGGTGGTGTAGTATACTGTACTCTTGGGACGAAGTAGCCAGCACCTGGTGGTGTAGTATACTGTACTCTTGGGAAGAAGTAGCCAGCACCTGGTGGTGTAGTATACTGTACTCTTGGGACGAAGTAGCCAACACCTGGTGGTGTAGTATACTGTACTCTTGGGACGAAGTAGCCAACACCTGGTGGTGTAGTATACTGTACTCTTGGGACGAAGTAGCCAACACCTGGTGGTGTAGTATACTGTACTCTTGGGACGAAGTAGCCAACACCTGGTGGTGTAGTATACTGTACTCTTGGGACGAAGTAGCCAACACCTGGTGGTGTAGTATACTGTACTCTTGGGACGAAGTAGCCAACACCGGGTGGTGTAGTATACTGTACTCTTGGGACGAAGTAGCCAACACCTGGGGGTGTAGTATACTGTACTCTTGGGACGAAGTAGCCAACACCTGGGGGTGTAGTATACTGTACTCTTGGGACGAAGTAGCCAGCACCTGGTGGTGTAGTATACTGTACTCTTGGGACGAAGTAGCCAGCACCTGGTGGTGTAGTATACTGTACTCTTGGGACGAAGTAGCCAACACCTGGTGGTGTAGTATACTGTACTCTTGGGACGAAGTAGCCAACACCTGGTGGTGTAGTATACTGTACTCTTGGGACGAAGTAGCCAACACCTGGTGGTGTAGTATACTGTACTCTTGGGACGAAGTAGCCAACACCTGGTGGTGTAGTATACTGTACTCTTGGGAAGAAGTAGCCAGCACCTGGTGGTGTAGTATACTGTACTCTTGGGAAGAAGTAGCCAACACCTGGTGGTGTAGTATACTGTACTCTTGGGACGAAGTAGCCAACACCTGGTGGTGTAGTATACTGTACTCTTGGGACGAAGTAGCCAACACCTGGTGGTGTAGTATTTCTCAACTATATCATGACCAGCTCTGTTTTCCATGCTGAATGTAACAGTATTGCTATGTGACATTGTTAAATGATGAGCGGCCACATAACCACAGGCTTTGACTGCCTTATGCAGGGCTAGACTTTCTGAATAAGGCTATAATTCATCCTCGACATTCAAGTTTGAGTGGCAACAATAAAGAAATCAAGTGTTCTCCCACTTTCTCAACAGAAAATGTTACTCGAATGCCTCCATACTTTATGCTGTTCAATGGCGCTACCTATTGGCTGCAAACCTCTACTGCAATCAGGGATATGGTGAGAAGAGATGCGGGCAATTTCCTATATTAAAATAACAAACATTTTAAAAGATGAAAAAATAAAAAGACCCAGCCTTCCTTCCATGGTTTCTCTTGTATATCTTAATGTGTCTGGTTAAACTACTGCCTCTGGACCAGGGCTGTCACACCCTGTAGATGTTCGCTCCAACCCCAGTTGTAACTAACCTGATTTCATTTGATCAATCAGGTGTGCTAGATTAGTGTAACCTTCAGGAGGGTAACTCTCCAGGAACAGGGTTGGAGAACTCTCCATGTTGAACTATATTCCACCGGTTTTCACCTCCAAAAATAGCAGGTATTTAATAACCAGTATATAAACTGTATATCCATGGCTCTGACCAGGGAAATTTCCTTTTTTGTCATTTTTTTTTTTCTTCCCAGAGCTCGACAAAATGGCTTGCACAGCAGACAGCTGTATCCAATTCACTCGTCACGCCAGCGACGTGCTGCTGAACCTCAACCGGCTACGTAGCCGGGACATCCTCACAGACGTCACCATCCTGGTCAGCAGGCAGCAGTTCCGCGCTCACAAGACGGTCCTCATGGCCTGCAGGTGTGTTGACTTCAGGTCCTAGTGTGTGTAGCAGTCTGTTTGTGCCATCATGCCTATCCTTGTCATGGCCAAACAGGGTTTTTTTTTTGTTTGTTGACATGACAAGGAGTTGACACGCTAGCACAAACAGATTTAGCACCAGGCTCTGTCTCACTTTTGCCTCCACTTTCTGTCACGCTTGAACCCAGGTTTGCATGTTGCTGTTCTGTACATGGCATGGTATTTAAAGTCCCTTTCCTGTCTCTGTCTCTCACACTGTTCTGTACATGGCATGGTATTTAAAGTCCCTTTCCTGTCTCTGTCTCTCACACTGTTCTGTACATGGCATGGTATTTAAAGTCCCTTTCCTGTCTCTGTCTCTCTCTCTCACACTGTTCTGTACATGGCATGGTATTTAAAGTCCCTTTCCTGTCTCTGTCTCTCTCTCTCACACTGTTCTGTACATGGCATGGTATTTAAAGTCCCTTTCCTGTCTCTGTCTCTCTCTCTCACACTGTTCTGGGCCCGGTTTCCGGAACTTAGGCTTACTAGTGTTTTAACGATGCATGCTGTTCTACAACGGCCGAAGATGTAACATCAAATGTATTTATAAAGCCCTTCTTACATCAGCTGATATCTCAAAGTGCTGTACAGAAACCCAGCCTAAAACCCCCAAACAGCAAGCAATGCAGGTGTAGAAGCACAGGTTTTTTCCAAAACACAACGCGAGAGAAGGTTCACTGGGTGCGTCGTTGAGGCATGTGTTGATGTTGATAGGATGGAAAGGAAACACTGCTCACTGACTAGATACCTAGTCACTTTACCCTGCCTTCATGTACATATCTACCTCAAATACCTTATTATTATCTATCCTGATGCCTAGTCACTTTACCCTGCCTTCATGTACATATCTACCTCAAATACCTTATTATTATCTATCCTGATGTCTAGTCACTTTACCCTGCCTTCATGTACATATCTACCTCAAATACCTTATTATTATCTATCCTGATGCCTAGTCACTTTACCCTGCCTTCATGTTCATATCTACCTCAAATACCTTATTACTATCTATCCTGATGCCTAGTCACTTTACCCTGCCTTCATGTACATATCTACCTCAAATACCTTATTATTATCTATCCTGATGTCTAGTCACTTTACCCTGCCTTCATGTACATATCTACCTCAAATACCTTATTATTATCTATCCTGATGCCTAGTCACTTTACCCTGCCTTCATGTACATATCTACCTCAAATACCTTATTATTATCTATCCTGATGTCTAGTCACTTTACCCTGCCTTCATGTACATATCTACCTCAAATACCTTATTACTATCTATCCTGATGCCTAGTCACTTTACCCTGCCTTCATGTATATATCTACCTTATTATTATCTATCCTGATGTCTAGTCACTTTACCCTGCCTTCATGTACATATCTACCTCAAATACCTTATTAAAAATATAAATGTAACATGCAACAATTTCAAATATTTTACAGAGTTACAGTTCATATAAGGAAATCAGTCCATTGAAATAAATTAATTAGGTCCTAATCTATGGATTTCACATGACTGGACAGAAGTGCAGCCATGGGTGGGTCTTTGGAGGGCACTCGGGAGCCAGTCCCAGCCAATCAATGAGCTTTTTCCCCACAAAATAGCTTTATTACAGACAGAAATACTCAGTGTACAGCGTGCATGGCATCGTGTGGGCGAGCGGCCATCACCTCATGTTTCAGCATGATGAGCACGGTCCCATGGCACAAGGATCTGTACACAATTCCTGGAAGCTTAAAAATGTCCCAGTTCTTCCATGGCCTGCACACTCACCAGACATGTCACCCATGTTTGGAGATACTCTGGATTGACCTGTACGACACTTCCCGCCAATGTCCAGCAAATATCGCACAGCCTTTTGAAGAAGAGTGGGACAACATTCCACAATCAACAGCCTGATCAACTCCTATGTGAAGGAGATGTGCATGAGGCTAATGGTGGTCACACCAGATACTGATCCAATCCCTTACTTATTATTATCTTAAGGTATCTCTGACCAACAAATGCATATCTGTATTCCCTTTCCCGGTCATGTGAAATCCATAGATTTGTTCAGTAATAGTTGGTGCTATTGCCATATACACACACACACACACACGTCAAATCCACTCCGATCCCCACGTAGGGATAAGGTCATACACACTTCCAGGACTATTGATGAACTAACTGCCTAGGTTACTCTGAGGCAAGGGGAAGGAATTCATTCAATGATGCATCGTGATCATAGTGACCTTAAATGATGAATTGTTTTAAAATGTGGGGGGGGAAAAAGTGGGAAGGTGCAACAAAACAATTAGATTCATCATTGAAAAGGAAAGATGCAGCAACTTAAAAAAATATATATATATTATATATATATAAAATTCTACCTACTTGTATTGATAGGCACATCTCATTGGCACCGCCAGGTGACTAGTGTCCTTGCTAATCGTCTACCCTTATCCATATGGCCTATGTAGTTGTCCATTAAGTCTGTCATTGTTTTTGACGAAAGCCATTGATGAAGGCCTGAAATGTCAAGTTTAACATAATGTGGTCAATGGCTCCACCTAGTGGAAAACAATTCACAAGAGAACGGTAGAATTAACGGCCTAGGAAGGAAATGAGGGATTGTTATCATAGTGGACACTGTTGTATCCTATTAAAATGACCTGATTGTTACACACGTACCTACGTACATTCCTACACAAATGAAAACAATTGAAACGCAAAACAAAAACATTTGAAGTTATACAACTTATCTCGTCGCTTCAAATAACATTTGCAACCAGGAAAACGTATTTTCTGAATAGCCATTCAAGTTTTTCAAAAGTACTACTACAGAATATTTCTGTTTGAAAAAATAATTTAGCATTTTTTTTATTTTTAAACAAGGTTTCTCTTAAATCATTAAAGTGCAGTTCATTCTTGATCTCCCCTAAATCAGACTCGACACAGCCGCTCTTGTTCATCTAAATCAGACTCGACACAGCCGCTCTTGTTCATCTAAATCAGACTCGACACAGCCGCTCTTGTTCATCTAAATCAGACTCGACACAGCCACTCTTGTTCATCTAAATCAGACTCGACACAGCCGCTCTTGTTCATCTAAATCAGACTCGACACAGCCGCTCTTGTTCATCTAAATCAGACTCGACACAGCCACTCTTGTTCATCTAAATCAGACTCGACACAGCCGCTCTTGTTCATCTATAAAGGTGAACCACTCTATATATATTGCTAGAGGCAGTATCTCGGTTCTCAACACAGGGACATTTGAATTATTGTTAGGCGATGGGTGTCAGGGTTCGAGATGAGGTCGACAGTTCTATTGTAGCTATAAGGGTTAACTTGTGTTTGATCATGTTGACATTGCATCATAACTTGTTTCTAAAGGCGTTGTAGAGCAAATTCCTTTGTCCAAGGGTGTGTTTTATCCCAGTTGAAAACGTCTAGCGTGTCGATAACAGGGTCCCATAACCTGATCATTTCACTCTTCTGCCATATTTTCACCGGGATCCCAACCCATGTCTCCTTGAATAGCAAGGCTCCGATTTAGCTCCGATTTCAATAGTTAGCCCTATTTTACAACAAAACAAAAAACAACATTTAATTATTAAGTCTATTCTCCTAATTTCACATATTTCCAACATATATTCACATTTTATACTTGACAAGCAGCTCCCTCATTCCAGCTCTTGGCACAGATGGTCAACGGCTGTGTTGTCAATTTACGCGCGCGCTCAAGCAAACGTTCATATTGATAAATGTCACATTTTCAGTAGAAATTATCTCACACATGGTTGCTGACTACACGTGATTGGCAGAGCTCTTAGACTCTCTGATTGGTAAATCAGTCCCCAAGTGTGCAGAGCTCTTAGACTCTCTGATTGGTAAATCAGTCCCCAAGTGTGCAGAGCTCTTAGACTCTCTGATTGGTAAATCAGTCCCCAAGTGTGCAGAGCTCTTAGACTCTCTGATTGGTAAATCAGTCCCCAAGTGTGCAGAGCTCTTAGACTCTCTGATTGGTAAATCAGTCCCCAAGTGTGCAGAGCTCTTAGACTCTCTGATTGGTAAATCAGTCCCCAAGTGTGCAGAGCTCTTAGACTCTCTGATTGGTAAATCAGTCCCCAAGTGTGCAGAGCTCTTAGACTCCCACCCATAAGGAGATTCTAACATGTGTTATAAACTGGGTGGTTCGAGCCCTGTTTTATAAACAGCAATAAGGCACCTCGGGGGGTTTGTAGTAAATGGTCAAGCACTCCGCGTCGTGTCGTGACTAAGAACAGGCCTTTAGCCGTGATATATTGGCCATATACCACACCCCCTCGTGCCTTAGGGGTGCGAATACTTATGCGAATGTAATTTTTATGTATTTAATTTTTCAATAAATGAATACATTTCTTAACATCTTTTGACTTTGTCATTATGATGTATTGTGTTTTAGATGGGTGAGAATCTATTTAATCCGTCTTGAATTCAAGGCTGTAACACAACCAAAATGTGGGCTCGGTGAAGTGGGGGGGGGGGGGGGGGGGGTGTGAATACTATGTGAAGTTTCTGTAGGTCTAAACTGTATCTGTTAATACAGTCACCTGGGGTTTCACTGAAACCCTCTTCGTATCCTTCTCTTGTAATGGAAAGAAATGTGCCGTTTTGTATTCGTAGTCACTCACAATCGTTCTGAAGTTATCGTTCTGAAGAGATAAACTTTTTTTTTTGATTTTGCATTTGGCTGAGATCTCCTGTGTGACGACGAAGGGCGAAATAGCATCTAACGGCGAACTTAGATGTTCCACAAGTGGTCTGAGGCTGTCACGTCCTGACCAGTAAAAAGGGTCATTTTGCCATAGTAGAATGGTCAGGGCGTGGCAGGGGGTGTTTGTTTTGGGGGTTTTGGTTCTAGGGGAATTTGTTCTAGTTTTCTATTTCTATGTTTTGTTTTCCATGTGTGGCCGAGTATGGTTTCCAATCAGAGGCAGGTGTCTTTTGTTGTCTCTGATTGGAAACCATACTTAGGCAGCCTGTTTTTCCTTTGGGTTTTGTGGGTAGTTGTTTTCTGTTTAGTGTGTGAGTATACCTGACAGAACTGTTTGGCTGTCCTTTGTGTTTTTTTTCTTTGTGAAGTGCTTTCATTCAAAATAAAAGGATGAGCACTCAACACGCTGTGCCTTGGTCTGTTCACTATGACGCCTGTGACAGAGGCAGATGTTACACAAGTGTTTTCAGGAGCAACTTTAGGTTTTGGTTTTGGGAAACCGCTCTGAGATTTATCAATGCTCCTACGAATGTTCTAATGCTGAATGTAGCCTCATGATGCTTTTAGGAAACAGCTTGGAGAGCTAACGATCGGTCACCCCCCCTGTGTCTCTCTGTCCCCCCTGGGTGTCTGTCGCCCTCTCTCTGTCCCCCCTGTGTGTCTGTCTCCCATGTCCCTGCTCCTCTCCCTCTCTCTGTCCCCCCCGGGTGTCTCTCTCTGTCCCCCCCGGGTGTCTCTCTGTCACCCCCCCGGGTGTCTCTCTGTCCCCCCCCGGGTGTCTCTCTGTCCCCCCCCGGGTGTCTCTCTGTCCCCCCCTGGGTATCTCTCTGTCCCCCCCTGGGTGTCTCTCTGTCCCCCCTGGGTGTCTGTCTCCCATGTCCCTGCTCCTCTCCCTCTCTCTGTCCCCCCCGGGTGTCTCTCTGTCCCCCCCGGGTGTCTCTCTGTCCCCCCCGGGTGTCTCTCTGTCCCCCCCCGGGTGTCTCTCTGTCCCCCCCCGGGTGTCTCTCTGTCCCCCCCCCCGGGTGTCTCTCTGTCCCCCCCCCGGGTGTCTCTCTGTCCCCCCCCGGGTGTCTCTCTGTCCCCCCCCCCGGGTGTCTCTCTGTCCCCCCCCGGGTGTCTCTCTGTCCCCCCCTGGGTGTCTCTCTGTCCCCCCTGGGTGTCTGTCTCCCATGTCCCTGCTCCTCTCCCTCTCTCTGTCCCCCCGGGTGTCTCTCTGTCCCCCCCGGGTGTCTCTCTGTCCCCCCCGGGTGTCTCTCTGTCCCCCCCCCCGGGTGTCTCTCTGTCCCCCCCCCCGGGTGTCTCTCTGTCCCCCCCCGGGTGTCTCTCTGTCCCCCCCTGGGTGTCTCTCTGTCCCCCCCTGGGTGTCTCTCTGTCCCCCCTGGGTGTCTGTCTCCCATGTCCCTGCTCCTCTCCCTCTCTCTGTCCCCCCTGGGTGTCTCTCTGTCCCCCCCGGGTGTCTCTCTGTCCCCCCCGGGTGTCTCTCTGTCCCCCCCGGGTGTCTCTCTGTCCCCCCCCGGGTGTCTCTCTGTCACCCCCCCGGGTGTCTCTCTGTCCCCCCCGGGTGTCTCTCTGTCCACCCCCTGGGTGTCTCTCTGTCCCACCCCTGGGTGTCTGTCTCCCATGTCCCTGCTCCTCTCCCTCCCCCTCTGTCCCCCCCACTCCCTCTCTCTGTCCCTCCCTCTCTCTGTCTCTGTCCCCCTCTCCCTCTCTCTGTCCCCCCCTCTCCCTCTCTCTGACCCCCCCTCTCCCTCTCTCTGTCTCCCCCCCTCTCCCTCTCTCTGTCCCCCCTCCACTCCCTCTCTCTGTCCCCCCCTCTCCCTCTCTCTGTCCCCCCCTCTCCCTCTCTCTGTCCCCCCTCCACTCCCTCTCTCTGTCCCCCCTCCACTCCCTCTCTCTGTCCCCCCTCCACTCCCTCTCTCTGTCTCCCCCCTCTCCCTCTCTCTGTCCCCCCCTCTCCCTCTCTCTGTCCCCCCCTCTCCCTCTGTCTGTCCCCCCTCAACTCCCTCTCTCTGTCCCCCCTCTCCCTCTCTCTGTCTCCCCCCCTCTCCCTCTCTCTGTCCCCCCCTCTCCCTCTCTCTGTCCCCCCCTCCCTCTCTCTGTCCCCCCTCAACTCCCTCTCTCTGTCCCCCCCTCTCCCTCTCTCTGTCCCCCCTCAACTCCCTCTCTCTGTCCCCCCCTCTCCCTCTCTCTGTCCCCCCTCCACTCCCTCTCTCTGTCCCCCCTCTCCCTCTCTCTGTCTGTCTCCATGTTGCTGTTATGTACAGTCCATGGTATATATTATATCTTTGTTCTCTCCTCCTTCTCTCTCTAGTGGGTTGTTCTACACTATATTTACGGACTCCCTGAAGTGTAGCCTGAATGCCATCAGCCTGGACCCTAAGGTGGACCCCGAGGGGTTTGCCATCCTACTGGAGTTCATGTACACCTCCAGACTGACACTGAAGGAGAGTCTGATCATGGCGATCATGAACACAGCCATCTACCTACAGATGGATCATGTCGTAGACACCTGCCACCGATTCATCAAATCCAGGTACATGGATAGGGAATGGATGGATAGGGAATGGATGGATAGGGAATGGATGGATAGGGAATGGATGGATACGGAATGGATGGATAGGGAATGGATGGATAGGGAATGGATGGATAGGGAATGGATGGATAGGGAATGGATGGATAGGGAATGGATGGATAGGGAATGGATGGATAGGGAATGGATGGATAGGGAATGGATGGATAGGGAATGGATGGATACGGAATGGATGGATAGGGAATGGATGGATAGGGAATGGATGGATAGGGAATGGATGGATAGGGAATGGATGGATAGGGAATGGATGGATAGGGAATGGATGGATAGGGAATGGATGGATAGGGAATGGATGGCAAAAAAAAAATATTTAAAAGGGGGGGAAGGTGTAGAGGGGGGGGAGTGTAGTGGGGGGGGAAGTGTAGAGGGGGGGAGTGTAGTGGGGGGGAAGTGTAGAGGGGGGGGGGGTGTAGTGGGGGGGAAGTGTAGAGGGGGGGAGTGTAGAGGGGGGGAAGTGTAGTGGGGGGGAGTGTAGAGGGGGGGGGAGTGTAGAGGGGGGGGGAGTGTAGAGGGGGGGGAGAGTGTAGAGGGGGGGAGAGTGTAGAGGGGGGGGAGTGTAGAGGGGGGGGAGTGTAGAGGGGGGGGGAGTGTAGAGGGGGGGAGTGTAGAGGGGGGGAGTGTAGAGGGGGGGGAGTGTAGAGGGGGGGAGTGTAGAGGGGGGGGTAAATGGGGTGTGGAGTCGGCCGACTAACCAGTACACCGACTAACCGGTACACCGACTAACCGGTACACCGGACTAACCAGTACACCGGACTCCGGTACAATTAACAACCTTCTTATTTGCAAATTACGACCCGTCAAGAGGCACAGCAACAATTACAAAGTGTGGAATATAAAAAAAAAGAAACTATTTATTACAAAGTTTGTGGAATGTATATTCTGGTGTCCAGTGTCTGCTGTGTTCAGGTTTGGTTGTCTCATCTTTCCTCATCATCTATCCTCTTCACAGCGACCCTGGCCAGGCCAACAAACTGCCCAGAGATGAGTTCTTGGTCAGCCCTTTGCTTTTACCTCAGGGTGTCCATGCATACCGGCCCCACGATGTGGTCGACAACCTACCCGGCCGGGTCGGCCCCTTCAGAGACGGGAGGCCCTACGGCTCCAGCATGTTCAATGGGGTCAATTCCCCCGGCAATTACCACCTCTACGGTCAATACCCCGTCCAGAGGTTCCCTTTCCCTCTCTGCAAGCTGACAGACGCCAAAAACAACTTCGCTGACTTCTCTAAAGGCGGGATTCACCACAAGCACTGTTCACCCCCGGACACGAGCAACGCCATGAGGGTTGATTACAGCAGGGCGGTGAGCGGGGGCCCGGCCAGCATCCACCATACAGCAGCCAGCTACTTCTCGTCCAGGGAGGAGGAGATGAGGAAGGAGAGCCATGAGGGAGGAGTCAGCCAGGTTGGTGGGGTGGGAGGCTCCAGGAAGAGAGGGTTCGCCGGGGCGGGCCACGAGCAGCAGAAGGTGGTTCTGGGTAAAGAGCACGGTCCTCAGACGACAGAGGAAGACATAAGCCAGCAGCACTACCCTCTGGGGATCTCCTCAGCCGGACGGAAGGGCCTGATGAACAGTCCTCAGAGCCCGCTCAAATCTGACTGCCAGCCTAACTCCCCCACCGAGTCCAGCAGCAGTAAGAACGCAGGTCTCTCCCTCTCCCAGGCCGGCCGGTGTGGCGCCCAGCCCTTACAGGGCAGCCAGGACCCCAAGGCACGCAACTGGAAGAAGTACAAGTTCATCGTGCTCAATCAGAGAGCCACCAAGGAGGAGGATGTTGGGCTGCAGGAGCCGGTGGTCAGCTCCCCCCAGCGCCTGGGTCTACCCCCCTACCTCCACCCCTCAGACTCAGAGCACCTGGACCCGCAGGTCAACATCAAGATCAGTGAGCACGGAGAGGACCTGCCTGTTCCTCAGGCCTCCAGACTCCACAACATCAACAGGTGAGGCCTACAGTCATACCGATCACAAATACTGAGTTCAACTAAAGCGTAACTGTAGCTCGAATGCTTCATTGTTCCCAATTTGATGTGAGCAATGTCTTTACGGCATTTTGTCTCTTTGCAATTTCTACATGAAATGAAAAGGAAGTGAGATATTTGTTGTTGTTGTTGTTGTTGTTGCTAGTATCACTCAATAAAGCTCTCCAGTTAAACTGTTAAATTCATCAAACCCTATTCACAAGATTTAAGAGCAATATAAGTGATAATTGACACTGCCCTAGTTAACGGCGTTCTGCTGGGTCGCCTGCCTGTAGCGTTTCTCCCTCCTCGTCTCTTGCTCGCTGTGTTGTTGTGTGGAGGAATGATGATGTCTGACACGCGGAGCCGTTTTGTGTGTCGCCAGAGCTCTGGAGGGATCACAGAAGAGCGCTGACAGCCACTCCTCTCTCTACATCAGCCACTTAAAGTGCACCTCCTGTGGTGCCCCGCCCCCGCAGCACTCTGAAGTCTGTCCCAACACCCCGGCTTCCCGTTTAGCGGAGGAGATGATGTCAGAGTTACACTCTGAGTACTCCGACTCCAGCTGTGGTGAGCACACGCTGCTTTAAACATAGGCTTGTGTTCCAAATGACTCCTTGTGTAGTAGTGCACTGTGTAGGGGATATAAGGAAAGTAGTGCACTATATTAGGGGATATAAGGAAAGTAGTGCACTATATTAGGGGATATAAGGAAAGTAGTGCACTATATTAGGGGATATAAGGAAAGTAGTGCACTATATAAGGAAAGTAGTGCACTATGTAGGGGATATAAGGAAAGTAGTGCACTATGTAGGGGATATAAGGAAAGTAGTGCACTATGTAGGGGATATAAGGAAAGTAGTGCACTATATTAGGGGATATAAGGAAAGAATATATATGTACAAAAACTGCATATTTAACCAAACCGCTCTGGAAAATCAAGTTGCCAGCAATCTGCATTATTTTTTTCTCTCCAAAAACTGAAAAACGGGTTTGCTAACGTTACTAGCTAACTGTAGTAGCAGCCAACTAATAATTGGATCATTTGGACAATAACTCGTTTATATATGTATAGGGATATAAATATATATACCTTATATATATATATATATATATAGGGAGCCATTTGGGAAGCAAACATAAAGAGTTAATGGACAGTCTCTCTAGCTGCTAATGGACAGTCTCTCTAGCTGCTAATGGACAGTCTCTCTAGCTGCTAATGGACAGTCTCTCTAGCTGCTAATGGACAGTCTCTCTAGCTGCTAATGGACAGTCTCTCTAGCTGCTAATGGACAGTCTCTCTAGCTGCTAATGGACAGTCTCTCTAGCTGCTAATGGACAGTCTCTCTAGCTGCTAATGGACAGTCTCTCTAGCTGCTAATGGACAGTCTCTCTAGCTGCTTATAAAACAGTTAATGGACAGTCTCTCTAGCTGCTTATAAAACAGTTAATGGACAGTCTCTCTAGCTGCTAATAGACAGTCTCTCTAGCTGCTTATAAAACAGTCCTAATCCTGATTGATCATAGTTGTTTCCGATCTGTCTTACAGAAAACGGCACGTTCTTCTGTAACGAATGTGACTCCAAGTTTGCGGAAGACGAAGCGTTGAAGCGCCACATGCTGCAGGCCCACAGCGATAAGCCATACAAGTGTGACCGCTGTCAGGCTGCTTTCCGTTACAAGGGAAACCTCGCCAGCCACAAGACTGTCCACACAGGTTCATACAGGCTTTCAAGATGGTTTTCTCAATAACTGTGCAACACCTGGCCACAGATGCGAAATTTGCCCGCTTGCTAAATCCATCACGTAGTCTTGATCAATGTGTCCCTGTCAAATAACCAACCCATTCAGTTCATTTCAGTAAAGTTTGGTGGCTAACGGTTTGTTCTGTATGTTGTGGCGTCGCAGGAGAGAAGCCGTATCGCTGCAACATCTGTGGCGCTCAGTTCAACAGACCAGCGAACCTCAAGACCCATACCCGTATCCACTCAGGAGAAAAGCCATATAGATGTGAGACGTGTGGCGCTCGATTCGTGCAGGTGAGCTGAGCCTTTCTGTCTGATTTCAACAAGTTACAGAAGGAATCAATGCAGTTATTTGTTTCTTACTGCCTGAGGTTGGCCCAGTGTGGGTACCACCCCCCCCCCCCCCCCCCCATGAATCTCATACTATTCCTGAAAATACATTTAAACCCCCCCCCCCTCCCCAAAATGGCTTGGATAGATGCTGTGATCACTCACCACCACACCGACCCAGCAGTCTCATGTTGTTGTTGTCATGGTCAGGTTGCCCATCTCCGTGCCCATGTGTTGATCCACACCGGGGAGAAGCCATACCCGTGTGAGATCTGTGGAACGCGCTTCCGTCACCTGCAGACGCTGAAGAGTCACCTGCGTATTCACACAGGAGAAAAACCCTATCATGTAAGTACACCAACTACACAATTCAGTGTGTGTGTGTGTATATATATATATATATATATATATATAAACAATTCCAGATGTGTCTGCTATTAAACCAGAAAACATTTATTGACACAGGACAGAAAACAGGAGCAAATATTTGTCTTATTTTTTATTTTTTTCAGTGCGAGAAATGCAACTTGCACTTTCGCCACAAGAGTCAGCTTCGATTGCACCTCAGACAGAAACACGGAGCGATTACCAACACCAAGATCCAATACCGCATGTCCGCTACAGAGCTGCCAACAGACCCGACCAAGGCGTGCTGAACTGGAGCAGCCAGATAGCCCAACAGTCAGCCTATCTTGACCATGGCATTCAATGACCCCCCCCCCCCCACCAACTCGTACAATCATCCCTAAATTGTAGTGCCACACTGTGTTGATCAGATGATGGTTCAGTAATACGGCAGTGTATATGCCATTCTAAACGGGTTTCCTCTAAACATGTGAACGTAGAACCTTCTTTGGTATCTTTAGTCATTTTATTGTTTTCTATATAAAAACATAGAGATATAATTGTGCTGGAGGTTATATAAAAAGCTTTATTTTGTTGAGAGAGAGAGAGAGAGAGAGGGTAAAAAAGGATGGAATGTTACATAAATCCAGTTAAAGGATACAGTATTTTATATTAAATAACTTTTCTGAAAGTATTGACTTTTTTTTTCCAATTCGAAGGGTGGTAGTATATTTTAAGGTAAATGGTATTTCTGTCTGTAATAAAGATTGCATTTTTCTACACATTTTTCTAATTTAGATGTACATGTTAGTCCATGTAGATTTGACCCTTTCATGTCTCAACAACAACAACAATTCTGAACTCAAGAATGACTGGTGATCTAAGCGGCCAGAGTGACGCATAATGACTTATTTACTGTTACCAATAGTTACCAATCAATGAAGTGGGGAAACTGTAATACATGTTAGCTATATCCACAGGGTTGCCCTCTGCTGGCAGAGCCAATCTAGAAATTAAAATATGCATTTCAAGGTACTGCTTTGGGTATAGATCAAGAAGATATTTTTCCTTCAAAATGTATATTGTGTTACTCTCTTGTTTTTTTGATTGCCTTTTTTGTTTGTTTTAGTGAATGTTCCCAGTTGTCATTGTACTAGAAGCTACAGTGAAAAGTGTAGCATATGTTGTTTGTACGTCCACTGTGTACTGATGGTGCCTTCTCTATGGTGACTGAATTCCTTTCCATTCAGCCCAGTTCTGTTTATAAAAATGTTCAACTCAAGGACAGCACTAGTCCTAGTTTTTATTTTGTGTGTGTGTGTGTGTGTGTGTGTGTTTAAAAAAAAAAAAAAAAAAAATGTGCTTTTCACCTTATGACGTGAAAATTCATCATCGCTCGAGCTGTAAATCTTCAGGACTTGTTTTGGGATTGGGCTTTTTTCTTTTCTTTTTAAAACCGCATCCAACTTGTTTAAAACCGCATCCAACTTGTTTAAAACCGCATCCAACTTGTTGTACAGTTATAGATGTATGCATGTAAAATAAAGGTATTGAATTTCTATGTATTTACATAACGAGTGAATTGTATTCATTTAACAGAAGACTAGGTTCCATCTCTAGAGGGATGTAAAATCCTTATGTTACCAGAAACATAGGATCCACATTTTTTTTATTTGTAATACGCAAGAATGTTCTTTAAAGGTTATCTATTGTGGTAGAGAATTCTTATTTTACAAGTAGCAGATCACAAGGCATCTTGTCAATCGCCAGACATATTTCTCCAGTGGTTTTCACACCATGGTGGCGTATTGAAACAACACCACGGAATTGTATTTCATGTGAAAACCCCCTTAACTGCCATGAGTTGAATTGAAACGGAGACAAATATACTGAACAAAAACACAACAAGCAACAAATTCAAAGATTTTACTGAGTTACAGTTCATGTGAGGAAATCGGTCAATTGAAATAAATTCATTAGGTCCTAATCTATGGATTTCACATGACTGGGAATACAGATATGCATCTGTTGGTCACAGATACCTTTATTAAAAAAAATGGGTCTCACAATGGGCCTCGGGATTTCGTCAAGGTATTTTTGTGCATTCAAATTGCCATCGATAAAATGCAACTGTGTTCTTTGCCCGTAGTTTATACCTGTCCATACCATAATACCTCTGTTCACAACGTTGACATCAGCAAACCGCTCACCCACGCGACGCCATATACACGTTCTGCAGTTGCCATATACACGTTCTGCAGTTGCCATATACACGTTCCGCAGTTGCCATATACACGTTCCGCAGTTGCCATATACACGTTCCGCAGTTGCCATATACACGTTCTGCAGTTGCCATATACACGTTCCGCAGTTGCCATATACACGTTCTGCAGTTGTGAGGCTGTTTGGACATACTAACAAATTCTCTAAAACGACGTCGGAGGCAGCTTCTGGAAGATAAATGAACATTAAATTATCTGGCCACAGCTCTGATGAACATTCCTGCAATCTACTAACAATACCCTATAATGACAACACAAAAACACGTTTTTAGAAATGTTTGCAAATGTATTAAAAATAAAAAACAGAAATACCTTATTTACATAAGTATTCAGACCCTTTGCTATGAGAGACCAAAATTGAGCTCAGGTGCATCCTGTTTCCATTGATCGTCCTTGAGATGTTTCTACAACTTGATTGGAGTCCACCTGTGGTCAATTCAATTGATTGGACATGATTTGGAAAGGCACACACCTGTCTATATAAGGTCCCACAGTTGACAGTGCATGTCAGAGCAAAAACCAAGCCATGAGGTCGAAGGAATTGTCTGTAGAGCTCCGAGACAGGATTGTGTCGAGGCACAGATCTGGGGAAGGGTACCAAAACATTTCTGCAGCATTGAAGGTCCCCAAGACCACAGTGGCCTCCATCATTCTTAAATAGAAGAAGACTCTTCCTAGAGGTGGCCGCCCGGCCAAACTGAGCAATCGGGGGAGAAGGGCCTTGGTCAGGGAGGTGATCAGGAACCCGATGGTCACTCTGACAGAGCTCCAGAGATCCTCTGTGGAGATGGGAGAACCTTCCAGAAGGCCAACAAGCTCTGCAGTACTCCACCAATCAGGCCTTTATGGTAGAGTGGCCAGACGGAAGCCACTCCTCAGTAAAAGACATATGACAGCCCGCTTGGAGTTTGCCAAAAAGCATCTAAAGACTTTCTGACCATGAGAAACAAGATTCTCTGGTCTGATAAAACCAAGATTGAACTCTTTGGCCTGAATGCCAAGCGTCACGTCTGGAGGAAACCAGGCACCGTCCCCATGGTGAAGCATGGTGGTGGCAGCATCATGCTGTGGGGATGTTTTTCAGCGGCAGGGACTGGGAGGCTAGTCAGGGTTGAGGCAAAGATGAACTTTGCAAAGTACAGAGAGATCCTTGATGAAAACCTGCTCCAGAGCTCTCAGGACCTCAGACTGGAGCGAAGGTTCACCTTCCAACAGGACAACGACCCTAAGCACACAGCCAAGACAACACAGAAGTGGCTTTGGAACAAGTCTCTGAATGTCCTTGAATGGCCCAGCCAGAGCCCGGACTTGAACCCGGTCAAACATCTCTGTAGAGACCTGGAAATAGCTGTGCAGCGATGCTCCCCATCCAATCTGACAGAGCTTGAGAGGATCTGCAGAGAAGAATGGGAGAAACTCTCCAAATACAGGTGTGTTAAGCTTGTAGCATCATACCCAAGAAGACTTGATGCTGTAATTGCTGCCAAAGGTGCTTCAACAAAGTACTGAGTAAAGGGTCTGAATACTTATTTAAATGTAATGTCTGTTTTTTATTTTGAATACATTTGCACAAATGTCATTACGGGGTATTGTGATGTCATTACGGGGTATTGTGATGTCATTACGGGGTATTGTGATGTCATTACGGGGTATTGTGTGTAGATTGATGAGGGAATAAAACAATTTAATACATTATATAATAAGGCTGTAACTTAACAAAATGTGGAAAAAGTCAAGGGGTCTGAATACTTTCCGAAAGCACTGTATGTAATGCATAGGCGTTAACGACAAGTAATAAGGGAGATTACTAAGTGAATGGATGTGTGATTGCCTGAACAAGGGTTTAGCCCCGGTGTGAAAGTTGTGTGAGTGTGGGATGACGTGTTAAGCTGGAAGTTTTCTTATGAGTTCAACAAAGGATTTATTACGGGAAAGGGAAGTAGCAAGACTGGGATGGAGGATCCGTGCTGAGAACGAAAAGGGTCGTGTAGTGTAACGGCAAAAAAAATTGGTGGGGGAGGGGGGGTACTGTGGGAAGTTAGGGCATTTCTCAAAACATTGTCCTGGAACAGGAGAAGGCCAAGGAGAGTGGCCGTCCCCACCTGTTGACATGCGGGTGGACAACCCCTTTTGAAGAGGAGGGGGCTGCTATACATCGGATGAGGAAGAACCAGAAGAGATCTGTCAAATTCTAAACTTGACCACCTAGTCAACCCAAAACCCCCCTTATTGACATTTTTTAGCTTATCTAATGTAGAATTCCATTTTTGGTGGACACTGGGACCGCAGTCTCTGTGTTGAAAATATCTGCCCTGTCTGACCCCCCCCCCATTCAAAGAAAACAATGCATTTATCTGTTGCCTGTACTGTAGGAGGATTGTTACTATACTTGGCACCTGAATGATCAACGTGTGGAGGGAGAGAGCTGAGAAAGAAATCCTTCTCTTCCCTGTTGCATGGTAACTGAGAAGTGTCTGAACACCTACATTGTTACTGCTGCTGTTCCCTCGTATGAATAAGACCCTGAATATCAACAGAGATGGGCAAAAAAAACAACAAAGAGAAAGTTGAGAAAACCAATACAAAAGGAGAAGACTTTGTAGCAACTAGTGTTGCCGACGGATACTAAGATGAGTCTGTATGAAGTCCCTGGCTCTGTTCTCTGTTGTAGCTTATCAAAAGGTCCTGGAACACAATGGAAAGATGTGGGTGTTTGGATGAAGAAAATGATGGAAGCAGTTGATTGGGAAGCCTGAGAAGGAGAGGGAAAGTGGTCAACTACAACAGCAATGTTCTATTCCCCATTCTGGGCTTTCTGCAATGACAACACCAAGAAAATAACCAATTCCCATTGAAACCATACCTGTGGTGGTATTACAAGATAATTCACACATTGATTGGCTAAAAGACATACCTGAAGAACTGTGGGCTGAATCAAAGACCGACATTGGGCGCATGAAAGGAGCTGCGCCAGTTGTGGTCGTTCCTAAAAACAAAAGCAGCCACAGACCTTAACGAAGCTCAGTACCCTCTTAGCGAAGAAGCAGAAAGGGCCTTCCCATTCATAGTGCGTTAGTTGAAAGAAGCAGCTCTGGTTCCCTGCCTGAATTCACCCTGCAACACATCAACGTTACCTGTTAGGAAACAATCTGGTGATTATCGTTTTGTGCTTAGAATGGTAAACGATGCTGTACATGCTAGAGTACCCCTGGTGCCTAGCACTGCTACCATGTTATCTCAGGTATCTCCAGGTAGTTGGTGCCTAGCACTGTTACCATGTTATCTCAGGTATCTCCAGGTAGTTGGTGCCTAGCACTGCTACCATGTTATCTCAGGTATCTCCAGGTAGTTGGTGCCTAGCACTGTTACCATGTTATCTCAGGTATCTCCAGGTAGTTGGTGCCTAGTTGGTGCCTAGCACTGTTACCACGTTATCCTAGGTATCTCCAGGTAGTTGGTGCCTAGTACTGCTACCATGTTATCTCAGGTATCTCCAGGTAGTTGGTGCCTAGCACTGCTACCACATTATCTCAGGTATCTCCAGGTAGTTGGTGCCTAGCACTGCTACCACGTTATCCCAGGTGTACCCAGGTGTACCCACGTTATCCCAGGTGTACCCAGGTTATCCCACGTTATCCCAGGTGTACCCAGGTGTACCCGCGTTATCCCAGGTGTACCCAGGTGTACCCGCGTTATCCCACGTTATCCCAGGTGTACCCGCATCCATTGAGCTACCAAACCGCGAGAGTTTGGACTTCTGTTTTGAACCCAGAGGATGAGTCCGAGTCATATTTCGCTGTTAATTTAAAAATGTTATAGATTCAGTTATAAAACGGACTGTTTATTTTTTATTAAAAGTACTGATTGGAGTATTGTTGCTTCTTGCGTTGTATACTTGTGCTTACTGTGACCGTCACCCTCATATTGGCCCAGTGGTGTAAAGTACTTCAGTAAAAATACAACTTAAGTTTTTTGTATGTGCACTTTACTCCACTACATTCGTGAAGAAACTAATGTACTTTTTACTCCATACAATCTCCCTGACATCCAAAAGTACACGTTATATTTTGAGTGCTTAGAAGGACAGGAAAATGGTCCAATTCACACACTTATCAAGAAAACATCCCTTGTCATCCCTACTGCATCTGATCTGGAGGACTCACTAAACACACATGCTTAGTTTGTAAATTATGTCTGAGCGCTGGAGTGTGCCCCAGGCTATCGGTAAATCAAATAAAAAATGAAATTGTACCATCTGGTTTGCTTAATATAAGGAATATGACATTATTTATATTATATTTTTTTGATACTAATTTTGATAGTATATTTAAAACCAAATACTTTTAGACTTTTACTCAGTATGTATTTTACTGGGTGACTTTCACTCGAGTCATTTTCTATTAAAGTACAGTATCTTTACTTTGACTCAAGTATGACATTTGGGTTTTTCCACCACTGGTATTGGCTACTAGGTAGATTTTCCTGTTGCCCCGGGACACAGTAGTGCTTGGCAAGCTGGAACGAAAGGCGCTGTTTCCCGTTGGGGTTGATGTTCATGACCTCCCCATTGAGTTGTAGCCTATGCATCAAGGTGACATCTAGATGGTTGTCAATATTAGTTATTTCTTGTGTAGGATGATATTCTACTTGGAATAAAATCGGGGGGGGGGGGGGGGGAGAATTGCCATGTTACCGAAGACACAACTGTGATATTCAGTAGGAAGCACGTAAATCATGAAGCCCAAAACAAGTCTTGATTGGCCAACTGACTGATCTAGAAATCAGCTCGTGTCATAAATAATCACTCATTACTATTTGTTGATCAGTCACTTAATCACAATTTACCCACGATACATTGCGGGTTGTCATCCTTTCAAACACGGCCAATGCTTTTTGCCCAGGGTCGGTTTAAGAGACTAGATTTTTTTTATGGGTATTGTTGTATCATGCTAATTAGACTGAAGCGCGGGTGCGTCAATCGACTTCAGCTGGGTTCGCTTTTCTGCTTGAAGGATGAGGGACCTTGTTTTCAAAGCACTCTCAATACCACCAAAGTATTTAACATACATGTCTGAATAGCCTCTTTTTGTCCCAATGAAAGTAGTCAATTTACCATCTACTGGGATGTTGTTGAAGTGAAGTGTTCTCTGAATGTCTCACAGGGATGGCCACCCTATTCTGTTGATAATCTGTTTATCTTCAGAGCTTGTTACTTGTTAGAGTTTTTATGACAAATTGCCATCTAGTCAAATGATGTACACCTGGCTGATCACAGGTGAGCTCAACTCATGTTCCTCAACTAATCAGCAGGCCCAATTCCATTTCCCCCCCCCCCCCCCCCTTTCCACCGTGTGCAACATTCTGCTTGTTTGTATCGACATCAGGACTGGCCTTCCTGCATTCTGCTTGTTTGTATCGACATCAGGACTGGCCTTCCTGCATTCTGCTTGTTTGTATCGACATCAGGACTGGCCTTCCTGCATTCTGCTTGTTTGTATCGACATCAGGACTGGCCTTCCTGCATTCTGCTTGTTTGTATCGACATCAGGACTGGCCTTCCTGCATTCTGCTTGTTTGTATCGACATCAGGACTGGCCTTCCTGCATTCTGCTTGTTTGTATCGACATCAGGACTGGCCTTCCTGCATTCTGCTTGTTTGTATCGACATCAGGACTGGCCTTCCTGCATTCGGAACCTTGTTACGTTACAGCCTTATTCTAAAATTGATTCAATCGTTTTTTATCCCTCCTCATGAATATACACACAATACCCCATAATGACATCACAATACCCCATAATGACATCACAATACCCCATAATGACATCACAATACCCCATAATGACAAAGCAAAAACAGGTTTTTACTATTTTTTCAAATGTGTATATATATATATATATATAAACTTTTGGCACCTAAACTCCAAGCGGGCTGTCATGTGCCTTTTACTGAGGAGTGGCTTCCGTCTGGCCACTACCATAAAGGCCTGATTGGTGGAGTGCTGCAGAGATGGTTGTCCTTCTGGAAGAGTGACCATCGGGTTCTTGGTCACCTTCCTGACCAAGGCCCTTCTCCCCCGATTGCTCAGTTTGGCCGGGCGGCCAGCTCTAGGAAGAGTCTTGGTGGTGCCAAACTTCTTCCATTTTAGAATGATGGAGGCCACTGTGTTCTTGGGGACCTTCAATGCTGCAGAAATGTTTTGGTACACTTCCCCAGATCTGTGCCTCGACACAATCCTGTCTCAGAGCTCAATTCCTTCGACATCATGGCTTGGTTTTTGCTCTGACAACTGTGGGACCTTATATAGACAGGCGTGTGCCTTTCCAAATGTCCAGTCAACTGAATTGACCACAGATGGCTTTAGGTGAGGCAGGTTTATCTGCCCTAAAGCCCATTCTTTTGGTAAGCTGCTATACATTTATATTTTAGTCATTTAGCAGACACTCTTATCCAGAGCGACTTACAGTAGTGAATGCATACATTTTTTCCCCCCCCGTACTGGTCCCCCATGGGAATCGAACCCACAACCCTGGCGTTGCAAACACCATGCTTTACCAACTGAGCCACACGGGACTATAGACCACCAAGTGCTAACAGTCAGTATCTGGATAATATGTGTGAAATTATTGATAATGTATGTGATATCAACAGAGAGGTATATTTTTTGGGTGACCTAGACATTGAATGGTTTTCATCAAGCTGTCCACTCAAGAAAAAACGTCAAACTGTAACCAGTGCCTGCAAACTAGTTCAGGTTATCAATCAACCTACCAGGGTATTTACAAACAGCACAGGAATGAAATTATCAACATGTATTGATCACATCTTTACTAATGCTGCAGAAATTTGCTTTGAAGCAGCATCCAAATCCATAGGATGTAGTGATCACAATATAGTAGCCATATCTAGGAAAACCAAAGTTCCAAAGGCTGGGCCTAATATAGTGTATATGAGGTCATACAATACGTTTTGTAGTGATTCCTATGTGAAGAATATTTGCTGGTCTGTGGTGTGTAATGAGGAGCAACCAGACGCTGCACTTGACACATTTATGAAATTGCTTATTCCAGTTACTAGTAAGCACCCATTAAGAAAATGACTGTAAAAACTGTTAAATCCCCGTGGATTGATGAGGAATGAAAAATGTTATGGTTGAGAGGGACGAGGCTAAAGGAATGGCAAATAAGTCTGGCTGCACAGCCGATTGTCAAATGTACAGCAATTTGAGAAATCATGTGACTAAACTGAATAAAAAGAAGAAGAAACTACCCTATGAAACAAAGATAAATTATTAAATAAAATAAATTACATGAAGAATGATAGTAAAAAGCTTTGGAGCCCCTTAAATTACATTTTGGGCAAAAGGCAAACTCAGCTGCATCATGCATTGAATCAGACGGCTCATTCATCACAAAACCCACTGATATTGCCAACTACTTCAATATTTTTTTTCATCTGTAAGATGAGCAAACTTAGGCATGACATGCCAGCAACAAACGCAGACACTACACATCCAAGTATAACTGACCAAATTATGTAAGACAAGTATTGTAAATTTAGATTTCCGAAAAGTGAGTGTGGAAGAGGTGAAAATTGTTTTGTCTATCCACAATGACAAGCCACCGGGGTCTGAAAACTTGGATGGAAAATTACAGAGGTTAATAGTGGACGATATTGCCACTCCTATTTGCCATTTCTTCAATATAAGCCTACTAGAAAGTGTGTACCCTCAGGCCTGAACTTTTGAAATAAATGGTGTTTGACCAGATACAATGGTATTTTACAGTAAACAAATTGACAACAGACTTTCAGCACGCTTATAGGGAAGGACATTAACACAAATGACTGAGAGAAATGTATGATAAAATGATTGTGGGGGTTGTCCTGTTAGACTTCAGGGCAGATTTTGACATTATCGATCATAGTCTGCTGCTGGAAAAACACGTGTTATGGCTTTACACCCCCTGCTATAATGTGGATAAAGAGTTACTTGTCTAACAGAACACAGAGGGTGTTCTTTAATGGAAGCCTCTCCAACATAATCCATAGATTCAGGAATTCCCCAGGGCAGCTGTCTAGGCCCCTTTCTTTTTTCAATCTTTACTAACGACATGCCACTGGCTGTTGTGTGTGTCTATGTATGCTGATGACTCAACACTATACACGTCTGTTACTACAGCGAGTGAAATTACTGCAACACTCAACAAAGAGCCGCATCATTTTCCTGCCTTATGATGCCATCTATTTTGTGAAGTGCACCAGTCCCACCTGCAGCAAAGCACCCCCACAACATGATGCTGCCACCCCCGTGCTTCACGGTTGGGATGGTGTTCTTCGGCTTGCAAGCCTCCCCATTTTTTTTTATTCTTCCAAACATAACGATGTTCATTATGGCCAAACAGTTCCATTTTGGTTTCATCCTTGCTGAGCGGCCTTCCAGGTTATGTCGATATAGGACTCGTTTTACTGTGGATATAGATACTTTTGTTCCCGTTTCCTTCGCTGTTGTTCTGGGATTGATTTGCACTTTTCGCACCAAAGTAAGTTCATCTCTAGGAGACAGAACGCGTCTCCTTCCTGAGCGGTATGACGGCTGCGTGGTCCCATGGTGTTTATACTTGCATACTATTGTTGTACAGATGAACGTGGTACCTTCAGGCGTTTGGAAATTTCTCCCAAGGATGAACCAGACTTGTGGAGGTCTACAATTTATTTTCTGAGGTCTCTTCTGATTTCTTTTGATTTTTCCATGATGTCAAGCAAAGAGTCAGTTGGAAGGTAGACTTCCAACTGACTCAAATGATGTCAATTAGCCTATCGGAAGCTTCTAAAGCCATGACATCACTTTCTGGAATTTTCCAAGCTGTTTAAAGGCATAGTCAACTTAGTGTATGTGAACTTCTGACCCACTGGAATTGTGATACAGTGAATTATAAGTGAAATAATCTGTATGTAAACAATTGTTGGAAAAATTACTTGTGTCATGCACAAAGTAGATGTCCTAATTGACTTACCAAAACTATAGTTTGTTAACAAGAAATTTGTGGAGTGGTTGAAAAACGAGTTAATGACTCCAACCTAAGTGTATGTAAATGTCTGACTTCAACTGTATATAACTTCCTTAATGTTACTGGACCCCAGGAAGAGTAGCTGCTGCCTTGACAGGAACTAATGGGGATCCATAATAAACCCCAGGAAGAGTAGCTGCTGCGTTGGCAGGAACTAATGGGGATCCATAATAAACCCCAGGAAGAGTAGCTGCTGCCTTGGCAGGAACTAATGGGGATCCATAATAAACCCCAGGAAGAGTAGCTGCTGCCTTGGCAGGAACTAATGGGGATCCATAATAAACCCCAGGAAGAGTAGCTGCTGCCTTGACAGGAACTAATGTGGATCCATAATAAACCCCAGGAAGAGTAGCTGCTGCCTTGACAGGAACTAATGGGGATCCATAATAAACCCCAGGAAGAGTAGCTGCTGCCTTGACAGGAACTAATGGGGATCCATAATAAACCCCAGGAAGAGTAGCTGCTGCCTTGGCAGGAACTAATGGGGATCCATAATAAACCCCAGGAAGAGTAGCTGCTGCGTTGGCAGGAACTAATGGGAATCCATAATAAACCCCAGGAAGAGTAGCTGCTGCCTTGGCAGGAACTAATGGGGATCCATAATAAACCCCAGGAAGAGTAGCCGCTGGCTTGACAGGAACTAATGTGGATCCATAATAAACCCCAGGAAGAGTAGCTGCTGCCTTGGCAGGAACTAATGGAGATCCATAATAAATACAAATGCTAGTGACCATCCCTCTGGCATGATATAGCCGTATTGTATTCAAACGAGTGGACAACAAGAACAGGATTTAAACAAGGTTTATCTACACATCAAAAAGGTGATGTAAATAACATGAGTCATACAAACTCAAAACTGGTTTTAGAAAAAAAAGAAAAAAAAAAAGCGGAGAATATTCTCAATCTGAGCAGAAGAACAGTCTTCAGAAGGAGAATATATTCATTCTGGACACTGCTTCTCAAGGACACCGATAAAAATAAAATCAAAACAGGCAGAAACGGGTCATTTCTGACATCAACAAATAGTGGTGCTGTTACAGAATAGAGAAAAGGAAGTATTGGAAGCTCGTCCAAATGTGAACAAAACAGTAGGGTATCAAGTGCTGGGAGACCTTAGTTGGCTTTTGAGGTAGGTGACACTCAAGCACTGCAATACCAATGTGGCAAAATAGGCTAGACAACAAATACATTTCAGGGGCTTCTGTGTAAAACAGATTCAATTACATTTTGATACCCGAATGATTGTTTACACCAAACTAAAACATCTGTCCATCTTCCAAATCCCTCCCTCCCTCCCTGCCTCCCTCCCTCCCTCCCTCCCTGCCTCCCTCCATGATGTCTGTGTTAAAGCGTCACTGCTTCTGTTGCAGCGCCTCCTTGCGCGCAGCGTCCTGTAACAGCTGAGTGTCGACCTCATCTGCAGGTAGTTGGACGTACCGCACCACAGAGCCTCGGATGAAACAGTTCTTCACTGATAACTGGTGACAGAAGACAACAGAACAGATCTTCACTGATAACAGAACAGATCTTCACTGATAACAGAACAGATCTTCACTGATAACAGAACAGATCTTCACTGATAACTGGTGACAGAAGATAAACAGGTAGCATTAGAAAAACAGGCTGATTTGATCACTTTAGAGAACAGTCAATAATCCGTTATTGATTTATTTCACAGCATCTGTTCTGAAGATCTTGAGAGGGTGTTTGCGAAGGAAGGAACTGTCGTATTACAGTGCATCCAGTCAACGTCAGAAGCAGAGCTTTAGTTTAGAAAGGGCTGGTTTCCTAGACACAGATTTAAGCCTAGTCCTGGACTATACAGTACATTCTGAAAGTATTCTGACCCCTTCATTTTGTTACAGTCTTATTCGAAAATTGATTCAACCAAAAATGTTCCTCAATCTACACACAACACCCCATAATGACAACGTGAAAATAGGTTGAGAAATGTTTGCAAATTTATTTAAAAAAAATTAAAACAAAAATACCTTATTTACACAGTGCATGTCAGACCATAAACCAAGCCATGAGGTAGAAGAAATTGTCCATAGAGCACCGAGACAGGATTGTGTAAAGGCACAAATCCGGGGAAGGGTACCAAAACATTTCTGCAGCATTGAAGGTCCCCAAGAACACAGTGGCATCCATCATTCTATAATGGAAGAAGTTTGGAACCACCAAGACTGAGCAATCTGGGGAGAAGGGCCTTGATCAGGGAGGTGACCAAGGACCCTATGGTCACTCTGACAGCGCTTCAGAGTTCTTCTCTGGAGATGGGAGAACCTTCCAGAACCTTCCAGAACCTTCCAGAAGGACAACAATCTCTGCAGCACTCCACCAATCAGGCCTTTATGGTAGAATGGCCAGACAAAATGCACCTAAAGGACTCTCAGACCATAAGGAACAAGATTCCCTGGTCTGATGAAACCAAGATTGAACACTTTGGCCTGAATGCCAAGCGTCACATCTGGAGGAAACCTGGCACCATCCCTACGGTGAAGCATGGTGGTGGCAGCATCATGCTGTGGTGATGTTTTTCAGTGGCAGGGACTTGGGGACTAGTCAGGATCGAGGCAAAGACGAACAGAGCAAAGTACAGAGAGATCCTTAATGAAAACCTGCTCCAGAGCGCTCAGGACCTCAGACTGGGGCAAAGGTTCACCTTCCAACAGGACAACGACCCTAAGCACACAGCCAAGACAAAGCAGCAGTGGCTTTAGGACAAGTCTCTGAATGTCCTTGAGTGGCCCAGTCAGAGCCCGGACTTGAACCCGGTCAAACATCTCTGTAGACCTGAAAATAGCTGTGCAGCGACGCTCCCCATCCAACCTGACAGAGCTTGAGAGGATCTGCAGAGAGGAATGGGAGAAACTCCCCAAATACAGGCGTGCCAAGCTTGCAGCATCATACGAGGCTGTAATCGCTGCCAAAGGTGCTTCAACAAAGTACTGAGTAAAGGGTCTGAATACTTATTTAAAATGGGATCCGTTTTAATTTTGAATACATTTGCCAAAAAATAAAAAATAAAAGCAGTTTTTGCTTTGTCATTATGGGGTATTATGATGTCATTATTGGGGTATTGTGATGTCATTATGGGGTATTGTGTGTAGATTGATGAGGGGAAAAACAAAACAATTGAATCCGTTTTAGAATAAGGATGTAACGTAACAAAATGAGGAAAAAGTAAAAGGGGTCTGAATACTTACCGAACGCAATGTAAATAGTGTAAATACAGTATGTCTGGGAAACCAGCCCTATATTGTCCAATGTATGGACAGGACTCACCATATGTGGATACTTCTCTGGATCCGTGACACTGATGTCCGTCAGTTTAATGTTCAGGTACTGCAATAGGAAGAACTACAGTGAGCACAACAACGTAGGAGCCCGTTTAAAACAGGGATGAATATGTGGTTTGGGTTCATCTTCTATTCTTACCTGATCAACAGAGTGAAGTGTTCCACAGATGCTGAAAATAGACAAAAGATGTGTAACTTGCAAAATCAACATCTGTAAACATCTTAATCTTTCAATTGTGAGGTTTTTAGTGCAGGGGGTGTTTCAGGGACTCCATGACAGACAGGTAAGAGACAAGGACATCCCACACACAACCTAGGTCAAAAAACGGTGAGCTGCTGCCCTCCGGAAGGAGATACAAGGTCCCACTGTTCAATAATAAACAGAAGCAGGGCAGACTTCATTCAGCGGGACCAAGGACATAACACAGGGTTCTACAGTTGGACTCGCATATGCGCCTAAGTATTGTTACTGTGCGACCTGGAAGTTTCATTTAGGAGCTCCTAGAAAAATGAAAAATTCTATCTTTAATACCTTTCACTGTGCTCCTAAATGTCTTTGCCCGAGTCCATATTTTCTACGTAGGAGAACACGTTCTCCCAAAGCCCTGTGACATGGGCTGACAGTATGTCACCGGGACTACGAGAATATGTGTACACTCACTTCTTCCGTTTTTATTTTAATTGCATGTATTATTGATTGTGTATTTTGTACGCTTCTCACGAAATGAATTTCCATGAAAATTGTATAGGGTGTTGCCTGCCTTCGCAGACAAAACTAATTTACACCCAAAGACTGTTATACTCCTTTACAAAAACAACCCTCAGATGAAGGAAAGTGGATAAGTTAGCAGATCTCACACCTTGTACTACAGGGTCTGACACCGCAAGAGCAGGCATGATGTTCATTTAAGCAAACGGCCTGTCCGACCCCGTGGTGCAGCTGTGTTCACGCGGGTCTCAGTGTTGTTGTTGTTGTGTTAGACCAGCTATTTCCAGAGGAACAGAAAGAATAGCAGAAGCCCCAACATGCACTTCAAGGAGTCTTCACTCGTTGCCACAGTAACAGTCATAAACCCCCACCTATTTCTACAATTTCTCTTCTTAAAATGTGACATTAAACCTAAAAAAAAAATACAGCTAAACTTAATTTAAGACCAAAAATAACATTTTCATTATCATAACATTTTGCATTGCCAATTTTGACTGTGGCAACTAGAGGAAACCACTTCAAGGGGCCAGGGGTTCAGGTCTGGAAGCAGTCAATTGCTCCAACAGTCTTGCTTTCTGTACTGCAGTTTAACTGACATCAAGCTCAGAAAGACCATTTCCATTGATCGCCTGATTGAAAAGACTGATTCGAAAATTGATAAGACACTTTTGTACACAGAACATCCATTGAATTATTCAAATAATTGTAACGGAAGCTGATCTTATGGGTATTATAACGCCACTATGGGGCTCTATAGATGGTCCATGAATCTCTATTTGAAAATTACTCCAATTATGCTGCAAAACGTTTCTTAAACAGAAGCAAACTGAACAAAAAAAGGGGAGGGACCTAAAAAATAGAAACTTTTCTTCCGTTTGATTCTTCAACAGTTTCCTTTATGAATACACCCCAGTTATTTTATACCTCAATGAATGCACTTACAACACATTTCCTCGTTTGCTAAGTTCGCCGTATTATACATTGCAGTCAGTTATTATTTATTTATCTTCATTACCACAGTATACATGAACGACAATTAGAAAAAAAAGGCGAAGTAGATCATAGTGATTTATTTGACCATTGAACCATGTCGGGCGCCATAGTTTAAAAACGGTGTGTTAAAACATCTCGCTTTGAGTTTCCAGATTCTCTATCGGCCACCGCGGCTGGAGGCTTCAAGAACCACTCACACTTCACCTAACTACTGTTGTAGCCTATATTTTACTTTTTTTTTTAAAAAGTACTACGTGTTTATTTTTGATCAAGCGATTTTTTTAGATTTTGTCTAACGAAGAAGCGCTATAAAAAAGTCTTATGTGAATTCCGCCACTGTAACTAGATGATACAAACCTCAAGTCATTTTTGAGCTCCACCACCACGTCCTTCCCCACCAGGGACTTGAAAAAGGAGTAGAAAAGCTGCAACACAGAATAAACATTTAACCTTAAACTAGTTACAGCGTTATGAATCACTGCTACATCGCTAACGTTTAGTAGTCTAGCATTCCTTTGCGCTAACTAGGAGACCAGGGCCGTAACCTAATGATTTTCTTTATGCAACAATTATTTATAGTAACTACATAGTTAGCTAGCTAGCTAGGCTCAAACGTTTGCTAGATGATAAAACGCAAAATCAACGACATGCTCATTCTTCAGACATGCTAACGCTCACTGGCCTGAAACCAGTGACATATATATAGATGCAGTTTTAACTATGCGACTTGCTGATAACTATCAACACACTTTGTAACATTGTAAACGACATGAAAACGATTAAATATATAGCAAACTAAAGCACGCAAAGATTGTCACCATTTTTTTTTCAGTTTTCAGCGCTGCTTCCTCGTCTCAGGTTGATGATGTCACGACGATATCCGTTTGGTCGATTTTAAAACACGTCATGATTGTGGAAGAAACATTTGTGACGCGCGCTCATATTTTTCCTTTAATAAAATCTTATTTTAATCTATTTATTTTATTTTTCTCATTATGTCATAAATTCATCAACCGAGTAGGATAAGTAGGCTAATTAAATATACTTTGTATATCTTCTATGCAGTTACGAAAAGAAGGATAAAAAACATTTCTCCAATGCAATGACGTTGCCACTTGATTGTAAATATATTCACACTCGTGCAATACTGTCAACATACCAGCAGGTGGTAGCGTTTCAAATCAAATTAAATGTTATTTATCACATGCGCCGAGTACAACAGGTGTAGTAGATCTCACAGTGAAATGCTGAATACAACAGGTGTAGTAGACCTTACAGTGAAAGGCTGAATACAACAGGTGTAGTAGACCTTACAGTGAAATGCTGAATACAACAGGTGTAGTAGACCTCACAGTGAAATGCTGAATACAACAGGTGTAGTAGACCTTACAGTGAAATGCTGAATATAACAGGTGTAGTAGACCTTACAGTGAAATGCTGAATACAACAGGTGTAGTAGACCTTACAGTGAAATGCTGAATACAACAGGTGTAGTAGACCTCACAGTGAAATGCTGAATACAACAGGTGTAGTAGATCTTACAGTGAAATGCTGAATACAACAGGTGTAGTAGACCTTACAGTGAAATGCTGAATACAACAGGTGTAGTAGACCTCACAGTGAAATGCTGAATATAACAGGTGTAGTAGACCTCACAGTGAAATGCTGAATACAACAGGTGTAGTAGACCTTACAGTGAAATGCTGAATACAACAGGTGTATACCTTACAGTGAAATGCTGAATACAACAGGTGTAGTAGACCTTACAGTGAAATGCTGAATACAACAGGTGTAGTAGACCTTACAGTGAAATGCTGAATACAACAGGTGTAGTAGACCTCACAGTGAAATGCTGAATACAACAGGTGTATTAGACCTTACAGTGAAATGCTGAATACAACAGGTGTAGTAGACCTTACAGTGAAATGCTGAATACAACAGGTGTAGTAGACCTCACAGTGAAATGCTGAATACAACAGGTGTAGTAGACCTTACAGTGAAATGCTGAATACAACAGGTGTAGATCTTACAGTGAAATGCTGAATACAACAGGTGTAGTAGACCTCACAGTGAAATTATGAATACAACAGGTGTAGTAGACCTCACAGTGAAATGCTGAATACAACAGGTGTAGTAGACCTTACAGTGAAATGCTGATTACAACAGGTGTAGTAGACCTTACAGTGAAATGCTGAATACAACAGGTGTAGTAGACCTCACAGTGAAATGCTGAATACAACAGGTGTAGTAGACCTTACAGTGAAATGCTGAATATAACAGGTGTAGTAGACCTTACAGTGAAATGCTGAATACAACAGGTGTAGTAGACCTTACAGTGAAATGCTGAATACAACAGGTGTAGTAGACCTCACAGTGAAATGCTGAATACAACAGGTGTAGTAGATCTTACAGTGAAATGCTGAATACAACAGGTGTAGTAGACCTTACAGTGAAATGCTGAATACAACAGGTGTAGTAGACCTCACAGTGAAATGCTGAATATAACAGGTGTAGTAGACCTCACAGTGAAATGCTGAATACAACAGGTGTAGTAGACCTTACAGTGAAATGCTGAATACAACAGGTGTATACCTTACAGTGAAATGCTGAATACAACAGGTGTAGTAGACCTTACAGTGAAATGCTGAATACAACAGGTGTAGTAGACCTTACAGTGAAATGCTGAATACAACAGGTGTAGTAGACCTCACAGTGAAATGCTGAATACAACAGGTGTATTAGACCTTACAGTGAAATGCTGAATACAACAGGTGTAGTAGACCTTACAGTGAAATGCTGAATACAACAGGTGTAGTAGACCTCACAGTGAAATGCTGAATACAACAGGTGTAGTAGACCTTACAGTGAAATGCTGAATACAACAGGTGTAGATCTTACAGTGAAATGCTGAATACAACAGGTGTAGTAGACCTCACAGTGAAATTATGAATACAACAGGTGTAGTAGACCTCACAGTGAAATGCTGAATACAACAGGTGTAGTAGACCTTACAGTGAAATGCTGATTACAACAGGTGTAGTAGACCTCACAGTGAAATGCTGAGTACAACAGGTGTAGTAGACCTTACAGTGAAATGCTGAATACAACAGGTGTAGTAGACCTCACAGTGAAATGCTGAAAACAACAGGTGTAGTAGACCTCACAGTGAAATGCTGAATACAACAGGTGTAGTAGACCTCACAGTGAAATGCTGAATACAACAGGTGTAGTAGACCTTACAGTGAAATGCTGAATACAACAGGTGTAGTAGACCTTACAGTGAAATGCTGAATACAACAGGTGTAGTAGACCTTACAGTGAAATGCTGAATACAACAGGTGTAGTAGACCTCACAGTGAAATGCTGAATACAACAGGTGTAGTAGATCTTACAGTGAAATGCTGAATACAACAGGTGTAGTAGACCTTACAGTGAAATGCTGAATACAACAGGTGTAGTAGACCTCACAGTGAAATGCTGAATATAACAGGTGTAGTAGACCTCACAGTGAAATGCTGAATACAACAGGTGTAGTAGACCTTACAGTGAAATGCTGAATACAACAGGTGTATACCTTACAGTGAAATGCTGAATACAACAGGTGTAGTAGACCTTACAGTGAAATGCTGAATACAACAGGTGTAGTAGACCTTACAGTGAAATGCTGAATACAACAGGTGTAGTAGACCTCACAGTGAAATGCTGAATACAACAGGTGTATTAGACCTTACAGTGAAATGCTGAATACAACAGGTGTAGTAGACCTTACAGTGAAATGCTGAATACAACAGGTGTAGTAGACCTCACAGTGAAATGCTGAATACAACAGGTGTAGTAGACCTTACAGTGAAATGCTGAATACAACAGGTGTAGATCTTACAGTGAAATGCTGAATACAACAGGTGTAGTAGACCTCACAGTGAAATTATGAATACAACAGGTGTAGTAGACCTCACAGTGAAATGCTGAATACAACAGGTGTAGTAGACCTTACAGTGAAATGCTGATTACAACAGGTGTAGTAGACCTTACAGTGAAATGCTGAATACAACAGGTGTAGTAGACCTCACAGTGAAATGCTGAATACAACAGGTGTAGTAGACCTTACAGTGAAATGCTGAATATAACAGGTGTAGTAGACCTTACAGTGAAATGCTGAATACAACAGGTGTAGTAGACCTTACAGTGAAATGCTGAATACAACAGGTGTAGTAGACCTCACAGTGAAATGCTGAATACAACAGGTGTAGTAGATCTTACAGTGAAATGCTGAATACAACAGGTGTAGTAGACCTTACAGTGAAATGCTGAATACAACAGGTGTAGTAGACCTCACAGTGAAATGCTGAATATAACAGGTGTAGTAGACCTCACAGTGAAATGCTGAATACAACAGGTGTAGTAGACCTTACAGTGAAATGCTGAATACAACAGGTGTATACCTTACAGTGAAATGCTGAATACAACAGGTGTAGTAGACCTTACAGTGAAATGCTGAATACAACAGGTGTAGTAGACCTTACAGTGAAATGCTGAATACAACAGGTGTAGTAGACCTCACAGTGAAATGCTGAATACAACAGGTGTATTAGACCTTACAGTGAAATGCTGAATACAACAGGTGTAGTAGACCTTACAGTGAAATGCTGAATACAACAGGTGTAGTAGACCTCACAGTGAAATGCTGAATACAACAGGTGTAGTAGACCTTACAGTGAAATGCTGAATACAACAGGTGTAGATCTTACAGTGAAATGCTGAATACAACAGGTGTAGTAGACCTCACAGTGAAATTATGAATACAACAGGTGTAGTAGACCTCACAGTGAAATGCTGAATACAACAGGTGTAGTAGACCTTACAGTGAAATGCTGAATACAACAGGTGTAGTAGACCTCACAGTGAAATGCTGAATACAACAGGTGTAGTAGACCTTACAGTGAAATGCTGAATACAACAGGTGTAGTAGACCTCACAGTGAAATGCTGAAAACAACAGGTGTAGTAGACCTCACAGTGAAATGCTGAATACAACAGGTGTAGTAGACCTCACAGTGAAATGCTGAATACAACAGGTGTAGTAGACCTTACAGTGAAATGCTGAATACAACAGGTGTAGTAGACCTCACAGTGAAATGCTGAATACAACAGGTGTAGTAGACCTTACAGTGAAATGCTGAATACAACAGGTGTAGTAGACCTCACAGTGAAATGCTGAATACAACAGGTGTAGTAGACCTCACAGTGAAATGCTGAATACAACAGGTGTAGTAGACCTCACAGTGAAATGCTGAATACAACAGGTGTAGTAGACCTTACAGTGAAATGCTGAATACAACAGGTGTAGTAGACCTTACAGTGAAATGCTGAATACAACAGGTGTAGTAGACCTCACAGTGAAATGCTGAATACAACAGGTGTAGTAGACCTCACAGTGAAATGCTGAATACAACAGGTGTAGTAGACCTTACAGTGAAATGCTGAATACAACAGGTGTAGTAGACCTCACAGTGAAATGCTGAATACAACAGGTGTAGTAGACCTCACAGTGAAATGCTGAATACAACAGGTGTAGTAGACCTCACAGTGAAATGCTGAATATAACAGGTGTAGTAGACCTCACAGTGAAATGCTGAATACAACAGGTGTAGTAGACCTCACAGTGAAATGCTTACTTTCAAGCCCTTAACCAACAATGCAGTTCAAGAAATAGAGTTAAGAAAATATTTACTAAATAAACTAAAGTATATATATTTTTTAAATAAATAAAAAGTAACAAGAAAATTACATAACAATAACGAGGCTATATACAGGGCTATATACAGGGGTACGGGTACCTGTACCGAGTCAATGTGCGTGGGTCGAGGTAATTTGTAAAGTGACTATACATAGATAATAAACAGTGAGTAGCAACAGTGTAAAAACAAAACCAATGTAAATAGTCCGGGTGGCCATTTCATTAATTGTTCATCAGTCTTACGGCTTGGAGGAGGTAGAAGCTGCTAAAGAGCCTTTTGGGTCCTAGACTTGGCGCTCCGGTACCGCTTGCTGTGCGGTAGCAGAGAGAACAGACTTATGACCTAAGACAGGGATTTTTTTAATATATCTACACAGTTGAAGTCGGGAAAGTTTACATACACCTTCGCCAAATACATTTAAACTCAGTTTTTCACAATTCCTGACATTTAATCCTAAAAATTCCCTGTTTTAGGTCAGTTAGGATCACCACTTTATTTCAAGAATGTGAAATGTCAGAATAATAGTAGAGAGAATGATTTATTTCAGCTTTTATTTCTTTCATCACATTCCCAGTGGGTCAGAAGTTTACATTTAATCCTAGTAAAAATTTCCTGTTTTAGGTTAGTTAGGATCACCACTTTATTTTAAGAATACACACACCTACATACATACATATATACATATACACAAGTACATATACTTTCAAAATGTATTTCCTTTATTACCCTCCAACCTCTTCTAGCAAACTAGTGAACAACAACGCTTAGGCCTCTACGTCCAGCTTATACTATATACATTTTATGAACACAGTCTATTTTACTATAGTTCTACTTTGTTTGTTTTTACTCTTGTCCTTCCTCTGCCCTCAACCTCTCCCATCTATTACTGATGTCCCTCCTCTACCCTCAACCATCTATTACTGATGTCCCTCCTCTACCCTCAACCATCTATTACTGATGTCCCTCCTCTACCCTCAACCATCTATTACTGATGTCCCTCCTCTACCCTCAACCATCTATTACTGATGTCCTTCCTCTACCCTCAACCATCTATTACTGATGTCCCTCCTCTACCCTCAACCATCTATTACTGATGTCCCTCCTCTACCCTCAACCATCTATTACTGATGTCCCTCCTCTACCCTCAACCATCTATTACTGATGTCCCTCCTCTACCCTCAACCATCTATTACTGATGTCCCTCCTCTACCCTCAACCATCTATTACTGATGTCCTTCCTCTACCCTCAACCATCTATTACTGATGTCCCTCCTCTACCCTCAACCATCTATTACTGATGCCCTTCCTCTACCCTCAACCATCTATTACTGATGTCCTTCCTCTACCCTCAACCATCTATTACTGATGTCCCTCCTCTACCCTCAACCATCTATTACTGATGTCCCTCCTCTACCCTCAACCTCTCCATCTATTACTGATGTCCTCCTCTACCCTCAACCTCTCCATCTATTACTGATGTCCTCCTCTACCCTCAACCTCTCCCATCTATTACTGATGTCCCTCCTCTACCCTCAACCATCTATTACTGATGTCCCTCCTCTACCCTCTCCCATCTATTACTGATGTCCCTCCTCTACCCTCAACCTCTCCCATCTATTACTGATGTCCCTCCTCTACCCTCAACCATCTATTACTGATGTCCCTCCTCTACCCTCAACCATCTATTACTGATGTCCTCCTCTACCCTCAACCATCTATTACTGATGTCCTCCTCTACCCTCAACCATCTATTACTGATGTCCTTCCTCTACCCTCAACCATCTATTACTGATGTCCTCCTCTACCCTCAACCATCTATTACTGATGTCCCTCCTCTACCCTCAACCATCTATTACTGATGCCCTTCCTCTACCCTCAACCCATCTATTACTGATGTCCCTCCTCTACCCTCAACCATCTATTACTGATGTCCCTCCTCTACCCTCAACCTCTCCATCTATTACTGATGTCCTCCTCTACCCTCAACCTCTCCATCTATTACTGATGTCCTCCTCTACCCTCAACCTCTCCCATCTATTACTGATGTCCCTCCTCTACCCTCAACCATCTATTACTGATGTCCCTCCTCTACCCTCTCCCATCTATTACTGATGTCCCTCCTCTACCCTCAACCTCTCCCATCTATTACTGATGTCCCTCCTCTACCCTCAACCATCTATTACTGATGTCCCTCCTCTACCCTCACCATCTATTACTGATGTCCCTCCTCTAACCCTCAACCATCTATTACTGATGTCCCTCCTCTAACCTCAACCATCTATTACTGATGTCCCTCCTCTACCCTCAACCATCTATTACTGATGTCCCTCCTCTACCCTCAACCATCTATTACTGATGTCCCTCCTCTACCCTCAACCATCTATTACTGATGTCCCTCCTCTACCCTCAACCATCTATTACTGATGTCCCTCCTCTACCCTCAACCATCTATTACTGATGTCCTCCTCTACCCTCAACCATCTATTACTGATGTCCTTCCTCTACCCTCAACCATCTATTACTGATGTCCCTCCTCTACCCTCAACCATCTATTACTGATGTCCCTCCTCTACCCTCAACCATCTATTACTGATGTCCCTCCTCTACCCTCACCATCTATTACTGATGTCCCTCCTCTACCCTCAACCATCTATTACTGATGTCCCTCCTCTACCCTCAACCATCTATTACTGATGTCCCTCCTCTACCCTCAACCATCTATTACTGATGTCCCTCCTCTACCCTCAACCATCTATTACTGATGTCCCTCCTCTACCCTCAACCATCTATTACTGATGTCCCTCCTCTACCCTCAACCATCTATTACTGATGTCCCTCCTCTACCCTCAACCATCTATTACTGATGTCCCTCCTCTACCCTCAACCATCTATTACTGATGTCCCTCCTCTACCCTCAACCATCTATTACTGATGTCCCTCCTCTACCCTCAACCATCTATTACTGATGTCCCTCCTCTACCCTCAACCATCTATTACTGATGTCCCTCCTCTACCCTCAACCATCTATTACTGATGTCCCTCCTCTACCCTCAACCATCTATTACTGATGTCCCTCCTCTACCCTCAACCATCTATTACTGATGTCCCTCCTCTACCCTCAACCATCTATTACTGATGTCCCTCCTCTACCCTCAACCATCTATTACTGATGTCCCTCCTCTACCCTCAACCATCTATTACTGATGTCCCTCCTCTACCCTCAACCATCTATTACTGATGTCCCTCCTCTACCCTCAACCATCTATTACTGATGTCCTCCTCTACCCTCACCATCTATTACTGATGTCCTCCTCTACCCTCAACCATCTATTACTGATGTCCTTCCTCTACCCTCAACCATCTATTACTGATGTCCCTCCTCTACCCTCAACCATCTATTACTGATGTCCCTCCTCTACCCTCAACCATCTATTACTGATGTCCCTCCTCTACCCTCAACCATCTATTACTGATGTCCTTCCTCTACCCTCAACCATCTATTACTGATGTCCCTCCTCTACCCTCAACCATCTATTACTGATGTCCCTCCTCTACCCTCAACCATCTATTACTGATGTCCCTCCTCTACCCTCAACCATCTATTACTGATGTCCTTCCTCTACCCTCAACCATCTATTACTGATGTCCCTCCTCTACCCTCAACCATCTATTACTGATGCCCTTCCTCTACCCTCAACCATCTATTACTGATGTCCCTCCTCTACCCTCAACCATCTATTACTGATGTCCCTCCTCTACCCTCAACCTCTCCATCTATTACTGATGTCCCTCCTCTACCCTCAACCTCTCCCATCTATTACTGATGTCCCTCCTCTACCCTCAACCATCTATTACTGATGTCCCTCCTCTACCCTCTCCCATCTATTACTGATGTCCCTCCTCTACCCTCAACCTCTCCCATCTATTACTGATGTCCCTCCTCTACCCTCAACCATCTATTACTGATGTCCCTCCTCTACCCTCAACCATCTATTACTGATGTCCCTCCTCTACCCTCAACCATCTATTACTGATGTCCCTCCTCTACCCTCAACCATCTATTACTGAGTCCCTCCTCTACCCTCAACCATCTATTACTGATGTCCCTCCTCTACCCTCAACCATCTATTACTGATGTCCCTCCTCTACCCTCAACCATCTATTACTGATGTCCCTCCTCTACCCTCAACCATCTATTACTGATGTCCCTCCTCTACCCTCAACCATCTATTACTGATGTCCCTCCTCTACCCTCAACCATCTATTACTGATGTCCTTCCTCTACCCTCAACCATCTATTACTGATGTCCCTCCTCTACCCTCAACCATCTATTACTGATGTCCTCCTCTACCCTCAACCATCTATTACTGATGTCCCTCCTCTACCCTCAACCATCTATTACTGATGTCCTCCTCTACCCTCAACCATCTATTACTGATGTCCCTCCTCTACCCCTCAACCATCTATTACTGATGTCCTCCTCTACCCTCAACCATCTATTACTGATGTCCCTCCTCTACCCTCAACCATCTATTACTGATGTCCTCCTCTACCCTCAACCATCTATTACTGATGTCCTCCTCTACCCTCAACCATCTATTACTGATGTCCTTCCTCTACCCTCAACCATCTATTACTGATGTCCCTCCTCTACCCTCAACCATCTATTACTGATGTCCTCCTCTACCCTCAACCATCTATTACTGATGTCCTTCCTCTACCCTCAACCATCTATTACTGATGTCCCTCCTCTACCCTCAACCATCTATTACTGATGCCCTTCCTCTACCCTCAACCATCTATTACTGATGTCCCTCCTCTACCCTCAACCATCTATTACTGATGTCCCTCCTCTACCCTCAACCTCTCCATCTATTACTGATGTCCTCCTCTACCCTCAACCTCTCCATCTATTACTGATGTCCTCCTCTACCCTCAACCTCTCCCATCTATTACTGATGTCCCTCCTCTACCCTCAACCATCTATTACTGATGTCCCTCCTCTACCCTCTCCCATCTATTACTGATGTCCCTCCTCTACCCTCAACCTCTCCCATCTATTACTGATGTCCCTCCTCTACCCTCAACCATCTATTACTGATGTCCCTCCTCTACCCTCAACCATCTATTACTGATGTCCCTCCTCTACCCTCAACCATCTATTACTGATGTCCCTCCTCTACCCTCAACCATCTATTACTGATGTCCCTCCTCTATCCTCAACCATCTATTACTGATGTCCCTCCTCTATCCTCAACCATCTATTACTGATGTCCCTCCTCTACCCTCAACCATCTATTACTGATGTCCCTCCTCTACCCTCAACCATCTATTACTGATGTCCCTCCTCTACCCTCAACCATCTATTACTGATGTCCTTCCTCTACCCTCAACCATCTATTACTGATGTCCTCCTCTACCCTCAACCATCTATTACTGATGTCCTCCTCTATCCTCTCCCATCTATTACTGATGTCCCTCCTCTACCCTCAACCATCTATTACTGATGTCCTCCTCTACCCTCAACCATCTATTACTGATGTCCTCCTCTACCCTCAACCATCTATTACTGATGTCCTCCTCTACCCTCAACCATCTATTACTGATGTCCTCCTCTACCCTCAACCATCTATTACTGATGTCCATCCAGTTAGATTTATATTTCTCTTATCTTTCAACCTGTGCTCTTTTAAAAAGGTTCTGAACCTACATCCGTTTTACGGACACAGTATGTTTTACATTAGTTATCTGGGAGGGAGGATAATATATATATACAGCTCAAAAAAATAAAGAGAACACTTAAACAACACATCCTAGATCTGAATGAAAGAAATAATCTTATTAAATACTTTTTTCTTTACATAGTTGAATGTGCTGACAACAAAATCACACAAAAATAATCAATGGAAATCCAATTTATCAACCCATGGAGGTCTGGATTTGAAGTCACACTCAAAATTAAAGTGGAAAACCACACTACAGGCTGATCCAACTTTGATGTAATGTCCTTAAAACAAGTCAAAATGAGGCTCAGTAGTGTGTGTGGCCTCCACGTGCCTGTATGACCTCCCTACAACGCCTGGGCATGCTCCTGATGAGGTGGCGGATGGTCTCCTGAGGGATCTCCTCCCAGACCTGGACTAAAGCATCCGCCAACTCCTGGACAGTCTGTGGTGCAACGTGGCGTTGGTGGATGGAGCGGGACATGATGTCCCAGATGTGCTCAATTGGATTCAGGTCTGGGGAACGGGCGGGCCAGTCCATAGCATCAATGCCTTCCTCTTGCAGGAACTGCCGACACACTCCAGCCACATGAGGTCTAGCATTCTCTTGCATTAGGAGGAACCCAGGGCCAACTGCACCAGCATATGGTCTCACAAGGGGTCTGAGGATCTCATCTCGGTACCTAATGGCAGTCAGGCTACCTCTGGCGAGCACATGGAGGGCTGTGTGGCCCCCCAAAGAAAAGCCACCCCACACCATGACTGACCCACCGCCAAACCGGTCATGCTGGAGGATGTTGCAGGCAGCAGAACGTTCTCCACGGCGTCTCCAGATGCTGTCACGTCTGTCACGTGCTCAGTGTGAACCTGCTTTCATCTGTGAAGAGCACAGGGCGCCAGTGGTGAATTTGCCAATCTTGGTGTTCTCTGGCAAATGCCAAATGTCCTGCACGGTGTTGGGCTGTAAGCACAACCCCCACCTGTGGACGTCGGGCCCCCATACCACCCTCATGGAGTCTTTTTCTGACCGTTTGAGCAGACACATGCACATTTGTGGCCTGCTGGAGGTCATTTTGCAGGGCTCTGGCAGTGCTCCTCCTGCTCCTCCTTGCACAAAGGCGGAGGTAGCGGTCCTGCTGCTGGGTTGTTGCCCTCCTACGGCCTCCTCCACGTCTCCTGATGTACTGGCCTGTCTCCTGGTAGCGCCTCCATGCTCTGGACACTACGCTGACAGACACAGCAAACCTTCTTGCCACAGCTCGCGTTGATATGCCATCCTGGATGAGCTGCACTACCTGAGCCACTTGTGTGGGTTGTAGACTCCGTCTCATGCTACCACTAGAGTGAAAGCACCGCCAGCATTCAAAAGTGACCAAAACATCAGCCAGGAAGCATAGGAACTGAGAAGTGGTCTGTGGTCTCTACCTGCAGAACCACTCCTTTATTGGGGGTGTCTTGCTAATTGCCTATAATTTCCACCTGTTGTCTATTCCATTTGCACAACAGCATGTGACATTTATTGTCAATCAGTGTTGCTTCCTAAGTGGACAGTTTGATTTCACAGAAGTGTGATTGACTTGGAGTTACATTGTGTTGTTTAAGTGTTCCCTTTATTTTTTTGAGCAGTGTATATATATATATATTTTGTCAGGAGGCTTGGCCTCTGTGATGTACTGGGCCGTACTCACTACCCTCTGTAGCGCCTTACAATCAGATGCCGAGCAGTTGCCATACCAGGCAGTGATGCAACCGGTCAGGATGCTCTTGACGGTGCAGCTGTATAACTTTTTGAGGATCTGGAGACCTGTGCCAAATCTTTTCAGTCTCCTGAAAATATATAATGGATAATTGGACACTGGGCTGTGGTAAACTGAATAGTAACTGTCTGCCATACAGATAGGAAGGTTCAAAGCAGATGTGAAAAATAAATAGGCCTAATCAAATGAGATGGAGAGGCAGGTGAGTCTTATAACTTTTTAGTTTAATAGTACTGATATGACCAAACACCAGATACAAGGAAGACACATTCAGATTGTTGCAAGCAAGTCTTCAAAATTATTCCTATAATCTAAAAGACTTCTTGCAGTGGTCAACGTCTGTGCAAAAACAGAACAATGATACTTTGTATAGGAGGACTCTACAAAAATCACGAGACGAAAGAGGAGACATGAAGACAATTCATAAAAAAATGTCTTATGGAGTTACAGTAATATAGCCTAACGCATATGGAAAAAGGAACGACGAGTTTGTACAGAAACGTGTTTTGGGAGAGTCAGTAAGACGAGCAGTGGAGTGACTGGGTTGGGGTGAGAAGTCGTATTGAGTTATCATCTGTCACTAGCACCCCATTTAACATCTCATTTCCAACATCTAGGACTGGAGCAAACAGTCATTTCACTGAACGGCCCATCTTCGAGGGTTGAGTTGTCTCATGAAGCGCTGTTAGGGGGGGAAAAAAGGAAGAGAAAAAATGTTTTCAACTACAGAAAAAAACCCATGTTGAATTTCATCAGCCTGTTGTGTTGAATATGTACAGTTTAATATACAGAACCTTTTCCTCTGCGGTATGCTTAGTTTAAAAACATGACAACAGAAGGTATAAGCAACTTGACTGCCTGATATGTGAACAGAAGCTGGTTGCCTGATATGTGAACAGAAGCTGGTTGCCTGATATGTGAACAGAAGCTGGTTGCCTGATGTGTGAACAGAAGCTGGTTGCCTGATATGTGAACAGAAGCTGGCTGCCTGATATGTGAACAGAAGCTGGTTGCCTGATGTGTGAACAGAAGCTGGTTGCCTGATATGTGAACAGAAGCTGGTTGCCTGATATGTAAACAGAAGCTGGTTGCCTGATATGTAAACAGAAGCTGGTTGCCTGATATGTAAACAGAAGCTGGTTGCCTGATATGTAAACAGAAGCTGGTTGCCTGATATGTAAACAGAAGCTGGTTGCCTGATATGTGAACAGAAGCTGGTTGCCTGATATGTGAACAGAAGCTGGTTGCCTGATATGTAAACAGAAGCTGGTTGCCTGATAACAGAAGCTGGTTGCCTGATATGTCAACAGAAGCTGGTTGCCTGATATGTCAACAGAAGCTGGTTGCCTGATATGTAAACAGAAGCTGGTTGCCTGATATGTAAACAGAAGCTGGTTGCCTGATATGTCAACAGAAGCTGGTTGCCTGATATGTCAACAGAAGCTGGTTGCCTGATATGTCAACAGAAGCTGGTTGCCTGATAACAGAAGCTGGTTGCCTGATATGTCAACAGAAGCTGGTTGCCTGATATGTCAACAGAAGCTGGTTGCCTGATAAAAGAAGCTGGTTGCCTGATATGTGAACAGAAGCTGGTTGCCTGATATGTCAACAGAAGCTGGTTGCCTGATATGTCAACAGAAGCTGGTTGCCTGATATGTGAACAAAAGCTGGTTGCCTGATATGTAAACAGAAGCTGGTTGCCTGATATGTAAACAGAAGCTGGTTGCCTGATATGTAAACAGAAGCTGGTTGCCTGATATGTGAACAGAAGCTGGTTGCCTGATATGTGAACAGAAGCTGGTTGCCTGATATGTCAACAGAAGCTGGTTGCCTGATATGTAAACAGAAGCTGGTTGCCTGATATGTCAACAGAAGCTGGTTGCCTGATATGTAAACAGAAGCTGGTTGCCTGATATGTCAACAGAAGCTGGTTGCCTGATATGTGAACAGAAGCTGGTTGCCTGATATGTGAACAGAAGCTGGTTGCCTGATATGTGAACAGAAGCTGGTTGCCTGATATGTGAACAGAAGCTGGTTGCCTGATATGTAAACAGAAGCTGATTGCCTGATAACAGAAGCTGGTTGCCTGATATGTGAACAGAAGCTGGTTGCCTGATATGTGAACAGAAGCTGGTTGCCTGATATGTGAACAGAAGCTGGCTGCCTGATATGTGAACAGAAGCTGGTTGCCTGATGTGTGAAAAGAAGCTGGTTGCCTGATATGTGAACAGAAGCTGGTTGCCTGATATGTGAACAGAAGCTGGTTGCCTGATATGTAAACAGAAGCTGGTTGCCTGATATGTAAACAGAAGCTGGTTGCCTGATATGTAAACAGAAGCTGGTTGCCTGATATGTAAACAGAAGCTGGTTGCCTGATATGTAAACAGAAGCTGGTTGCCTGATATGTAAACAGAAGCTGGTTGCCTGATATGTAAACAGAAGCTGGTTGCCTGATATGTGAACAGAAGCTGGTTGCCTGATAACAGAAGCTGGTTGCCTGATATGTCAACAGAAGCTGGTTGCCTGATATGTCAACAGAAGCTGGTTGCCTGATATGTAAACAGAAGCTGGTTGCCTGATATGTCAACAGAAGCTGGTTGCCTGATATGTCAACAGAAGCTGGTTGCCTGATATGTCAACAGAAGCTGGTTGCCTGATATGTCAACAGAAGCTGGTTGCCTGATAACAGAAGCTGGTTGCCTGATATGTGAACAGAAGCTGGTTGCCTGATATGTCAACAGAAGCTGGTTGCCTGATATGTCAACAGAAGCTGGTTGCCTGATATGTCAACAGAAGCTGGTTGCCTGATATGTCAACAGTAGCTGGTTGCCTGATATGTGAACAGAAGCTGGTTGCCTGATATGTGACCAGAAGCTGGTTGCCTGATATGTGAACAGAAGCTGGTTGCCTGATATGTGAACAGAAGCTGGTTGCCTGATATGTGAACAGAAGCTGGTTGCCTGATATGTGAACAGAAGCTGGTTGCCTGATATGTGAACAGAAGCTGGTTGCCTGATATGTGAACAGAAGCTGGTTGCCTGATAACAGAAGCTGGTTGCCTGATATGTCAACAGAAGCTGGTTGCCTGATATGTAAACAGAAGCTGGTTGCCTGATATGTCAACAGAAGCTGGTTACCTGATATGTCAACAGAAGCTGGTTGCCTGATATGTAAACAGAAGCTGGTTGCCTGATATGTCAACAGAAGCTGGTTGCCTGATATGTAAACAGAAGCTGGTTGCCTGATATGTCAACAGAAGCTGGTTGCCTGATATGTCAACAGAAGCTGGTTGCCTGATATGTGAACAGAAGCTGGTTGCCTGATATGTGAACAGAAGCTGGTTGCCTGACATGTGAACGAAAGCTGGTTGCCTGATATGTGAACAGAAGCTGGTTGCCTGATATGTGAACAGAAGCTGGTTGCCTGATAACAGAAGCTGGTTGCCTGATATGTCAACAGAAGCTGGTTGCCTGATATGTCAACAGAAGCTGGTTGCCTGATATGTGAACAGAAGCTGGTTACCTGATATGTCAACAGAAGCTGGTTGCCTGATATGTCAACAGAAGCTGGTTGCCTGATAACAGAAGCTGGTTGCCTGATATGTGAACAGAAGCTGGTTGCCTGATATGTCAACAGAAGCTGGTTGCCTGATATGTCAACAGAAGCTGGTTGCCTGATATGTGAACAGAAGCTGGTTGCCTGATATGTGAACAGAAGCTGGTTGCCTGATATGTGAACAGAAGCTGGTTGCCTGATATGTCAACAGAAGCTGGTTGCCTGATATGTAAACAGAAGCTGGTTGCCTGATATGTAAACAGAAGCTGGTTGCCTGATATGTCAACAGAAGCTGGTTACCTGATATGTCAACAGAAGCTGGTTGCCTGATATGTAAACAGAAGCTGGTTGCCTGATATGTCAACAGAAGCTGGTTGCCTGATATGTAAACAGAAGCTGGTTGCCTGATATGTCAACAGAAGCTGGTTGCCTGATATGTAAACAGAAGCTGGTTGCCTGATATGTCAACAGAAGCTGGTTGCCTGATATGTGAACAGAAGCTGGTTGCCTGACATGTGAACAGAAGCTGGTTGCCTGATATGTGAACAGAAGCTGGTTGCCTGATATGTGAACAGAAGCTGGTTGCCTGATAACAGAAGCTGGTTGCCTGATATGTCAACAGAAGCTGGTTGCCTGATATGTCAACAGAAGCTGGTTGCCTGATATGTAAACAGAAGCTGGTTGCCTGATATGTGAACAGAAGCTGGTTACCTGATATGTCAACAGAAGCTGGTTGCCTGATATGTCAACAGAAGCTGGTTGCCTGATAACAGAAGCTGGTTGCCTGATATGTGAACAGAAGCTGGTTGCCTGATATGTCAACAGAAGCTGGTTGCCTGATATGTCAACAGAAGCTGGTTGCCTGATATGTCAACAGAAGCTGGTTGCCTGATATGTCAACAGAAGCTGGTTGCCTGATAACAGAAGCTGGTTGCCTGATATGTGAACAGAAGCTGGTTGCCTGATATGTCAACAGAAGCTGGTTGCCTGATATGTCAACAGAAGCTGGTTGCCTGATAACAGAAGCTGGTTGCCTAATATGTGAACAGAAGCTGGTTGCCTGATATGTGAACAGAAGCTGGTTGCCTGATGTGTGAACAGAAGCTGGTTGCCTGATATGTGAACAGAAGCTGGTTGCCTGATGTGTGAACAGAAGCTGGTTGCCTGATATGTAAACAGAAGCTGGTTGCCTGATATGTAAACAGAAGCTGGTTGCCTGATATGTCAACAGAAGCTGGTTGCCTGATATGTCAACAGAAGCTGGTTGCCTGATATGTCAACAGAAGCTGGTTGCCTGATATGTCAACAGAAGCTGGTTGCCTGATATGTCAACAGAAGCTGGTTGCCTGATAACAGAAGCTGGTTGCCTGATATGTGAACAGAAGCTGGTTGCCTGATGTGTAAACAGAAGCTGGCTGCCTGATATGTGAACAGAAGCTGGTTGCCTGATGTGTGAACAGAAGCTGGTTGCCTGATATGTGAACAGAAGCTGGTTGCCTGATATGTGAACAGAAGCTGGTTGCCTGATATGTAAACAGAAGCTGGTTGCCTGATATGTAAACAGAAGCTGGTTGCCTGATATGTAAACAGAAGCTGGTTGCCTGAAATGTCAACAGAAGCTGGTTGCCTGATATGTCAACAGAAGCTGGTTGCCTGATATGTCAACAGAAGCTGGTTGCCTGATAACAGAAGCTGGTTGCCTGATTGGTGAACAGAAGCTGGTTGCCTGATATGTCAACAGAAGCTGGTTGCCTGATATGTCAACAGAAGCTGGTTGCCTGATATGTCAACAGAAGCTGGTTGCCTGATAACAGAAGCTGGTTGCCTGATATGTCAACAGAAGCTGGTTGCCTGATATGTCAACAGAAGCTGGTTGCCTGATAACAGAAGCTGGTTTCCTGATATGTGAACAGAAGCTGGTTGCCTGATATGTAAACAGCTCCTGGAGTCTAACCTTCTTTGGGGAGGGGCTGGATGGGCCTTGAAGGTGGACGGAGTTTGCTGGGCAGCTCCGAGCTGTCTCTGTAGTCTCTGGGCTTAGTGGACGTGGCGTCCGCCTGGCCCGGGCGGGACTTCATGGGCAGAGGCGGCTTATTGGCCGTTAGTACCATGCCCCCCTCGGAGCGTGACGGCTTCACAGGGTTCTTGGTGTAGGACAGGGGGTGGAGGGAGGCGAAGGACGTAGGGGCTGGACACTGGGGTTTGGTCTCAGAACAGGTGTAAGAGCGGTTACGCGGGGTGGGGACCGGGGGCCGGTCAGAGTCCTGGTCAGAGGGTTTGGGGAAGGAGAAGTAGGGGTCTGGAGCGGTCAGGTGGTCCTTGGAGGACTGACAGTCTGGTGAGTCTTTAGCTCCTCCTCCTCCAGACTTTCCCATGGAGCCGTACAAAGGGTTGTCAAACATATCCGCTGGCTTCACGTCCTCACCTCTGGAAGACAGGACACACACACACACACACACACACCCGGGTCATTCAGAGTTCAGCTTCACAGACTCACAATGAGGTATCAATTCATCTCTTCACACTCAGAACATTGTCTACACTGTGAGAAAATAGAAGCAATATTGTTCAGTTCAGTCCCAAGTATGTCTAAATAACGGCAATCCAAATATTAGAAGTTGAGCCACCTCAACAAATTCCTTTACACCAATTTACCAAGTGTCGTTTTCCCCTGGACCCCGATTAAGACTAGCCCTGGACTGAAAATATATTTCAAAGGAGTTCAGTCTGTGTTCAGGAAACCCCGGCCTGTAAGAGTTTTTTAAAACTATGAAGTTGTAGATGATTTTTTCCCCTGTTTGAGCTAGATTAACATACACGTTATTCGCTGCTTTTCCAGTGGGGCTTCGCACAGCGCTGTGGTCGTAGACAGTCTTTTTGGGAAAGATGTTTCCATGGGTCTGGTCCTTGCCCCCGTGCCCACCGACACCACCCCCACCTCCAGAGCCTGATCTGGGGGACATGCTGTAGCTCCAGCCCCTGTCTGTCACACCTCCAGACTTGTAGCCCACCCCCATGTAATTGGGGTTGGTGATATCACTGGGATGAGGAAGTGCGAACCTATTGAACAGGAGAAATAACCAGATGTCCTGATCTCACAATTGAACTGAGATCATAAGATTGTAAAAATAGCCATGAGTGAAGAGAGACTGCTCACTTGTTGTTGTGATCCAGTCCTTTTCCTTTTGGGGCGCCAGAATCATCCCTTTCCACTTTGATAAAATCTGAAAAAGGAGGAGTGTGTTTAGCAACAAGAGAAAACATTTTGTTGAGACATCAGTGGTACACTATGACATTGGTACTCAGCCTCTCACCGTATAACTTCTCGGTCTGTTTGCCCCCAGAGGTGCGCAGTTGTACACCCCCTGTCAGGGTGCCTGTCCGCTCGCCGTGATGCGTCAGCGTCACGTGGAACTCTGTGTAGGAGGACTCTGCCGCTCGCAGAGCCACACAGCCCTCTCCTGTAGGGATGACACCATGTCAGGGAGCGGGAGGAGAAGAGGGAGGAGGAGGAGAGAAGCGGAGGAGGTAGGAGAGAAGGGGAGGAGAAGAGGAGGATAGAAGAGAAAAGGAGGGAGAGAAAAGGTGAGCAGAAGAGAAGGAGGAGAAAAGATGAGGAGAAGAGGAGGAAGGGAGGAGAGGAGGAGAGGAGGAGGGGAGGAGAGGAGGATTGGAAAAAGCTGTCTTTTCCTCTGAGAGCTAGATGACAGAACTATTCTGAACAAAAATATAAACACAACATGCAACAATTTCAACGATTTTACAGAGTTACAATTCATATAAGGAAATCAGTAAATTGAAATAAATGAATTAGGCCCTAATCTAAGGATTTCACATGACTGGGCATCGGCGCAGCTAATCAGAATGAGTCCCCCCTAGATGAAGAAAGACAGAGCTAGATGAAGACAGAGCTAGACGATGAAAGACAGGGCTAGACGAAGACAGGCAGAGTAGACGAAGACTGACAGAGCTCGACGAAGAAAGACAGAGCTCGACGAAGAAAGACAGAGCTAGACGAAGAAAGAGCTAGATGAAGACAGAACTAGATGATCAAGAGTCATAGACCTAGACTAGTATTTACACCAGCCCAAAATGTGGTCTGTGTCATTCTAAAAACGAGTCTTTCTATTACAGACCACAGTTGTCCTACTTTCTCACCATAGGATTCATCACAGTCTGTGGACTTGACACACAGGAGAATGTGCTGATCCAACAGATACTCTGGGTCTGAGATGATAGGGACGAGCTTTAAAAAGACACGAGAGGAGTTCAGACACTCAACAACTCTACTGCATCATATACACCATATTGTAAGACAATTAGCCTAGTATTGTACTTGAAAGAAGCTTCAAAAATGTCAATTTACCTCAACTTGGTTTCCAAACCGAACCTTAATGTTCCCATCAGAGTGATCTTGGTTCTCTCCTTCTGAGCTCTTGACAAATTCTGTGGACAGGATGTGTGCAGTTAGCCTGGTCCCAGATCTGCTTGTACCGTATAGCCAAATCCAGTTTGGCATGGCAATGAATAGTAAGAGATTGCAAGACAACCAGATCTGGGACCTACGTACCGGGTTTAAGGAGTTAGCAAGGTAACTTTGGTCAACTCTGAGTTCACCTCGGGATAACACGATCAGAGGAATGTTGCTCGCCTTTTAGCCAGGTACATTTCTATGGCAACGAATCCTTCGAGAACTAACCTGGTCCAGGGCAGGCTAACTCAGGGCTAACTCTGTTTATCCTGCATTCAGAACTAACCTGGTCCAGGGCAGGCTAACTCAGGGCTAACTCTGTTTATCCTGCATTCAGAACTAACCTGGTCCAGGGCAGGCTAACTCAGGGCTAACTCTGTTTATCCTGCATTCAGAACTAACCTGGTCCTGGGCAGGCTAACTCAGGGCTAACTCTGTTTATCCTGCATTCAGAACTAACCTGGTCCAGGGCAGGCTAACTCAGGGCTAACTCTGTTTATCCTACATTCAGAACTAACCTGTTCCAGGGCAGGCTAACTCAGGGCTAACTCTGTTTATCCTACATTCAGAACTAACCTGTTCCAGGGCAGGCTAACTCAGGGCTAACTCTGTTTATCCTACATTCAGAACTAACCTGGTCCAGGGCAGGCTAACTCAGGGCTAACTCTGTTTATCCTGAATGAAATGTCTGAGCTGTGAGTTGAGGACCAATGAAATCAGATTCCCTCCCTCTCACAAAGATTGTATCATCATCCTCATCATTTGAGAAAGACAACTGATTAAATATTTTATTAATCAAATTGATTTGTGTGTAAAAAAAATAATATTATTAATTAAAATACCTATCACATGACACATTTAGTAATGACAGCATTTGCTCTCCAAACTATACATTTTTTTTGCACAATTGTATTTTGAAATTTGCGATCGTCAAAATGACAGCCGTAACCATCCATAAACATAATCCATAGATGGCTGTTCCCATTCAAATCAAGACAGGCAGCCATTGCTAGTGTACCCCATGAGATTAACAGTCAAATTGCCAGGGTTAGAGGTTCAAATCCCTTCTATGGATTATATGTCTATGGCCACAACACAACAACACTGTTCCATCAGATAGGAATGGGGGAAAAAGGTGGTTGTTCGTTGTTAAGGGCACCAAAGACTACCTAGCAACGCTCTGTAACTACTAGGCTACCTGCCTCCCCATAAACACACCGAAGACGGCTTTAACAATAACTAATAAAATAAAATACAAATAAATAAAAGCCTATTTCACACCATAGTCTGGTGAATATGCAAGATAACTTTTCTTTCATTTTGATTTCGTCACAAAATTTAAAAAAATGTGGCGTTGACATGTCTATGAAGTGATGTTTTTGTTTTCAACGAAGAGTTCAGCCACAGAGTTTCTAAACCCAGAGGCCGCAAACATCACGATGCTTCTGGGAACGGCTTGAGAAACAGACCCAGGCCGTGGTTTGAGAAGTTATTATTTCTTAGTTGTTCATTTTATTGAAACTCTAAAGGCAAAACCTAGATTGTTAAGTAGTGGAACTTGTTATGACTCCAACCTCGTGAGGGTGACAAACATGAGACGTCAATTTTTTTTAGTCAAAAAATGTTATATATCGAAAGGAGGAGTGCCTTTGATTTGACGATCTGCACATGCGCAGTTCGGCGAGTTACACCGTTAGACCCGATGACGTGTTTCCGGGTTTGAGCCAACGTTGCCATGACTTTCGCCTACAAGCGTGATCGGGGATTTCCATTGGAGAAGCAGTTTTCTGCCTATCTTCATACTGTACCATCTTTGGTCCGGTGTTCAACTAGCCCAGACGGACAAGCATTATCCACCATCGTAGTACTGATGAAGCCTGATCTGGAATGTGAAGCTAACTGAAGCTGGCTAGCTTTATTAAAAGCCTGATCTGTAATGTGACGCTAACTGAAGCTGGCTAGTTTTATAAAAGCCTGATCTAGAATGTGAAGCTAGCTTTATATAAGCCTGATCTGGAATGTGACGCTAACTGAAGCTGGCTAGCTTTATAAAAGCCTGATCTGGAATGTGAAGCTAACTGAAGCTGGCTAGCTTTATAAAAGCCTGATCTAGAATGTGAAGCAAACTGAAGCTGGCTAGCTTTATATACGCCTGATCTGGAATGTGAAACTAACTGAAGCTGGCTGGCTTTATAAAAGCCTGATCTAGAATGTGAAGCTAACTGAAGCTGGCTTGCTTTATAAAAGCCTGATCTGGAATGTGAAGCTAACTGAAGCTGGCTAGCTTTATAAAAGCCTGATCCGGAATGTGAAGCTAACTGAATATGGCTAGCTTTATTAAAAGCCTGATCTAGAATGTGAAGCTAACTGAAGATGGCTAGCTTTATTAAAAGCCTGAGCTGTAATGTGAAGCTAACTGAAGATGGCTAGCTTTATTAAAAGCCTGATCTGGAATGTGAAGCTAACTGAAGCTGGCTAGCTTTATAAAAGCCTGATCTAGAATGTGAAGCTAACTGAAGATGGCTAGCTTTATTAAAAGCCTGATCTGGAATGTGAAGCTAACTGAAGCTGGCTTGCTTTATAAAAGCCTGATCTGGAATGTGAAGCTAACTGAAGCTGGCTAGCTTTAAAAAAAGCCTGAGCTGTAATGTGAAGCTAACTGAAGATGGCTAGCTTTAAAAATGCCTGATCTAGAATGTGAAGCTAACTGATGCTGGCTAGCTTTATAAAAGCCTGATCTAGAATGTGAAGCTAACTGAAGCTGGCTAGCTTTATAAAAGCCTGATCTGGAATGTGAAGCTAACTGAAGCTGGCTAGCGTTAAAAAAGCCTGATCCGGAATGTGAAGCTAACTGAAGATGGCTAGCTTTATTAAAAGCCTGATCTGGAATGTGAAGCTAACTGAAGCTGGCTAGCTTTAAAAATGCCTGATCTGGAATGTGAAGCTAACTGAAGCTGGCTAGCTTTATAAAAGCCTGATCTGGAATGTGAAGCTAACTGAAGCTGGCTAGCTTTATAAAAAGCCTGATCTGGAATGTGAAGCTAACTGAAGCTGGCTAGCTTTAAAAAAAGCCTGATCTGGAATGTGAAGCTAACTGAAGATGGCTAGCTTTATTAAAAGCCTGATCTGGAATGTGAAGCTAACTGAAGCTGGCTAGCTTTAAAAAAGCCTGATCTGGAATGTGAAGCTAACTGAAGATGGCTAGTTTTAAAAAAGTCTGAGTAGGTTTAGTTTGCTTCGTACTATAGTACTCAGGCTAGTGTGGAGTCACTGTGAGTTAGGCTCCAGTTCAGTTGGAGCGCTTGATATGTTTTTAGTGTTATCCTATGACCACTGTGGTCAGATGGAATAAGGAAGTAGCCATGTCTTACTCTCTAAGCAGCTGGAGTGGTATTCGATGAAGAACTTGGTCTTGGACTTTGTCATGAGGGTGGCAATGCAGTTCATGAACTTGATCCCACCCTGAGACACACTGTTGGGATCTGGAATTAAAGATAGAAAGACCAATTGGAAAGGCAGTTGTCTTTGTCCATAGATTTGCGCTAGGAAAACGCTAGAACATCTTCTGAGGGAATATAAATTTGTAAAATACAGTGATGTCAGACAGACGTGCATTAGTCACACATTAGCCAGTACGGTGTAGTTGTCTAGGGAAGTTAGAAACTGTACCCTGCTTGGAGACAAACTGTGATACCACTCCAACTTCAAATGTGGAGAAAACTGGAGAATGGTCACTGGTCATAATGTCATTGGTGCACCCTGCAAGAGAGGTTGCAAAATTATAGAATTGGTAATAACATGAACTAAAATTAGACATATTCTGTTCGTTTAATTGCAATTAATCAATTATCATTGCAGTAGTCTCACCGTATGACTGACAGAACACATGCACCAAGGGGTAGGACTTCCGCAGAACACGATCACACCATGACGGTAGATTGTATTTAGTCTGTGAGGGAGAATCATTTATATTTCAGTGGTTCGGAAAAATCATCATTGGTTTGATGGCAGGCCATGCCAAGACCATGCCATCTTTCTAATAGTGGTTTCAGAGACCCTGTGTGTCCCAAATGGGCACCCTTTTCCCTATATTTTCCCTATATGCCCAAACTACTACCTCTTCCCCTACTGTATTTATTTATTTTATTTATTATTTTGCTCCTTTGCACCATATTATTTACATTTGAACTTTGAACTTTCTTCAAATTACAAATCTACCATTCCAGTGTTTTACTTGCTATATTGTATTTACTTTGCCACCATGGCCTTTTTTGCCTTTATCTCCCTTATCTCACCTCATTTGCTCACATTGTATATAGACTTATTTTTCTACTGTATTATTGACTGTATGTTTGTTTCACTCCATGTGTAACTCTGTGTTTTTGTATGTTGTCGAACTGCTTTGCTTTATCTTGACCAGGTCGCAATTGTAAATGAGAACTTGTTCTCAACTTGCCTACCTGGTTAAATAAAAGGTGAAATAAAATAAAAAAATAAAAAATATAGGGCACTACTTTAGACCAGACCACTATGGAACCCTATTCCCTATATAGTGCACTACTTTAGACCAGACCACTATGGAACCCTATTCCCTATATAGTGCACTACTTTAGACCAGAGCCCTATTCCCTATATAGTGCACTACTTTAGACCAGAGCCCTATGGAACCATATATATAGTGCACTAGTTTTGACCAGAGCCCTATGGAACCCTATTCCCTATATAGTGCACTACTTTAGACCAGAGCCCTATGGAACCCAGTTCCCTATATAGTGCACTACTTTAGACCAGAGCCCCATGGAACCCTATTCCTTATATAGTGCACTACTTCTGACCAGAGCCCCTGGTCTATGTATGGAATAGGATACCATTTGGGATGCAACAACTGTTTACTGGCTACCTCTACAAGGTAATATAATAAACAGCGAAGCTGTGGACTTGTGCTCTAAGATATATGCCTATTTCCTCTACTGTATGAGGGCCATCTGTGCCTATACAGCATCTCAGGAAACATACACAGTAAACTTACCCCAGTGGCTTTGGCCTTGGTGTAGGCATATCTCTCGCGTGTGTCTCTCTCGAAACGATACGTGGGCGCGAACGTGATCTCTTCCTCATCTGTGATGAGATTAAATAAAAAATAGAGAGAGATGTCAAAATCACCATTATTTGTCAATTACATGTACATGTACCAGGAATTTGACCTGGTGAAGTGGTGCTGACATTGTCTTACAATTAACAATACACAGACAGAATATAGACAAAATAATGTAACCATAATCTTCATTCAGTCACACTTTCTCTACATGACAAAAGCATACGCTCTTGTGAACATAAATACTCTCTGGTAGGGCTAGCTAGCCTTTAGTTTACTCTCTGGTAGGGCTAGCTAGCCTATAGTTTACTCTCTGGTAGGGCTAGCTAGCCTATAGTTTACTCTCTGGTAGGGCTAGCTAGCCTATAGTTTACTCTCTGGTAGGGCTAGCTAGAGTCATGGCTCTGGGGCTAGCTAGCCTATAGTTTACTCTCTGGTAGGGCTAGCTAGCCTATAGTTTACTCTCTGGTAGGGCTAACTAGCCTATAGTTTACTCTCTGGTAGGGCTAACTAGCATATAGTTTACTCTCTGGTAGGGCTAGCTAGCCTATAGTTTACTCTCTGGTAGGGCTAACTAGCCTATAGTTTACTCTCTGGTAGGGCTAGCTAGCATATAGTTTACTCTCTGGTAGGGCTAGCTAGCCTATAGTTTACTCTCTGGTAGGGCTAACTAGCCTATAGTTTACTCTCTGGAAGGGCTAGCTAGCATATAGTTTACTCTCTGGTAGGGCTAACTAGCCTATAGTTTACTCTCTGGTAGGGCTAGCTAGCCTATAGTTTATTCTCTGGTAGGGCTAACTAGCCTATAGTTTACTCTCTGGTAGGGCTAACTAGCCTATTGTTTACTCTCTGGTAGGGCTAACTAGCCTATAGTTTACTCTCTGGTAGTGCTAACTAGCCTATAGTTTACTCTCTGGTAGGGCTAGCTAGCCTATAGTTTACTCTCTGGTAGGGCTAACTAGCCTATAGTTTACTCTCTGGTAGGGCTAGCTAGCCTATAGTTTACTCTCTGGTAGTGCTAACTAGAGTCATGGCTCTGGGGCTAGCTAGCCTATAGTTTATTCTCTGGTAGGGCTAGCTAGCCTATAGTTTACTCTCTGGTAGAGCTAGCTAGCCTATAGTTTACTCTCTGGTAGTGCTAACTAGAGTCATGGCTCTGGGGCTAGCTAGCCTTTAGTTTACTCTCTGGTAGGGCTAACTAGCCTATAGTTTACTCTCTGGTAGGGCTAACTAGCCTATAGTTTACTCTCTGGTAGGGCTAGCTAGCCTATAGTTTACTCTCTGGTAGGGCTAGCTAGAGTCATGGCTCTGGGGCTAGCTAGCCTATAGTTTACTCTCTGGTAGGGCTAACTAGCCTATAGTTTACTCTCTGGTAGGGCTAGCTAGCCTATAGTTTACTTTCTGGTAGGGCTAGCTAGCCTATAGTTTACTCTCTGGTAGGGCTAGCTAGCCTATAGTTTACTCTCTGGTAGGGCTAGCTAGCCTATAGTTTACTCTCTGGTAGGGCTAGCTAGCCTATAGTTTACTCTCTGGTAGGGCTAGCTAGAGTCATGGCTCTGGGGCTAGCTAGCCTATAGTTTACTCTCTGGTAGGGCTAACTAGCCTATAGTTTACTCTCTGGTAGGGCTAGCTAGCCTATAGTTTACTCTCTGGTAGGGCTAACTAGCCTATAGTTTACTCTCTGGTAGGGCTAACTAGCATATAGTTTACTCTCTGGTAGGGCTAGCTAGCCTATAGTTTACTCTCTGGTAGGGCTAACTAGCCTATAGTTTACTCTCTGGTAGGGCTAGCTAGCATATAGTTTACTCTCTGGTAGGGCTAGCTAGCCTATAGTTTACTCTCTGGTAGGGCTAACTAGCCTATAGTTTACTCTCTGGTAGGGCTAGCTAGCATATAGTTTACTCTCTGGTAGGGCTAACTAGCCTATTGTTTACTCTCTGGTAGGGCTAGCTAGCCTATAGTTTATTCTCTGGTAGGGCTAACTAGCCTATAGTTTACTCTCTGGTAGGGCTAACTAGCCTATTGTTTACTCTCTGGTAGGGCTAACTAGCCTATAGTTTACTCTCTGGTAGTGCTAACTAGCCTATAGTTTACTCTCTGGTAGGGCTAGCTAGCCTATAGTTTACTCTCTGGTAGGGCTAACTAGCCTATAGTTTACTCTCTGGTAGGGCTAGCTAGCCTATAGTTTACTCTCTGGTAGTGCTAACTAGAGTCATGGCTCTGGGGCTAGCTAGCCTATAGTTTATTCTCTGGTAGGGCTAGCTAGCCTATAGTTTACTCTCTGGTAGAGCTAGCTAGCCTATAGTTTACTCTCTGGTAGTGCTAACTAGAGTCATGGCTCTGGGGCTAGCTAGCCTATAGTTTACTCTCTGGTAGGGCTAACTAGCCTATAGTTTACTCTCTGGTAGGGCTAACTAGCCTATAGTTTACTCTCTGGTAGGGCTAGCTAGCCTATAGTTTACTCTCTGGTAGGGCTAACTAGCCTATAGTTTACTCTCTGGTAGTGCTAACTAGCCTATAGTTTACTCTCTGGTAGGGCTAGCTAGCCTATAGTTTACTCTCTGGTAGGGCTAACTAGCCTATAGTTTACTCTCTGGTAGGGCTAGCTAGCCTATAGTTTACTCTCTGGTAGTGCTAACTAGAGTCATGGCTCTGGGGCTAGCTAGCCTATAGTTTACTCTCTGGTAGGGCTAGCTAGCCTATAGTTTACTCTCTGGTAGGGCTAACTAGCCTATAGTTTACTCTCTGGTAGTGCTAACTAGCCTATAGTTTACTCTCTGGTAGGGCTAGCTAGCCTATAGTTTACTCTCTGGTAGGGCTAACTAGCCTATAGTTTACTCTCTGGTAGGGCTAGCTAGCCTATAGTTTACTCTCTGGTAGTGCTAACTAGAGTCATGGCTCTGGGGCTAGCTAGCCTATAGTTTATTCTCTGGTAGGGCTAGCTAGCCTATAGTTTACTCTCTGGTAGAGCTAGCTAGCCTATAGTTTACTCTCTGGTAGTGCTAACTAGAGTCATGGCTCTGGGGCTAGCTAGCCTATAGTTTACTCTCTGGTAGGGCTAACTAGCCTATAGTTTACTCTCTGGTAGGGCTAACTAGCCTATAGTTTACTCTCTGGTAGGGCTAGCTAGCCTATAGTTTACTCTCTGGTAGGGCTAACTAGCCTATAGTTTACTCTCTGGTAGGGCTAGCTAGCATATAGTTTACTCTCTGGTAGGGCTAGCTAGAGTCATGGCTCTGGGGCTAGCTAGCCTATAGTTTACTCTCTGGTAGGGCTAACTAGCCTATAGTTTACTCTCTGGTAGGGCTAACTAGCCTATAGTTTACTCTCTGGTAGGGCTAACTAGCATATAGTTTACTCTCTGGTAGGGCTAACTAGCCTATAGTTTACTCTCTGGTAGGGCTAGCTAGCCTATAGTTTACTATCTGGTAGGGCTAACTAGCCTATAGTTTACTCTCTGGTAGGGCTAGCTAGCCTATAGTTTACTCTCTGGTAGGGCTAGCTAGCCTATAGTTTACTCTCTGGTAGGGCTAGCTAGCCTATAGTTTACTCTCTGGTAGGGCTAGCTAGCCTATAGTTTACTCTCTGGTAGGGCTAGCTAGCCTATAGTTTACTCTCTGGTAGGGCTAGCTAGCCTATAGTTTACTCTCTGGTAGGGCTAACTAGCCTATAGTTTACTCTCTGGTAGGGCTAACTAGCCTATAGTTTACTCTCTGGTAGGGCTAACTAGCCTGTAGTTTACTCTCTGGTAGGGCTAGCTAGCCTATAGTTTACTCTCTGGTAGGGCTAGCTAGAGTCATGGCTCTGGGGCTAGCCTATAGTTTACTCTCTGGTAGGGCTAACTAGCCTATAGTTAATTCTCTGGTAGGGCTAGCTAGCCTATAGTTGATTCTCTGGTAGGGCTAGCTAGCCTATAGTTGATTCTCTGTTAGGGCTAGCTAGCCTATAGTTGATTCTCTGGTAGGGCTAGCTAGCCTATAGTTGATTCTCTGGTAGGGCTAACTAGCCTATAGTTTACTCTCTGGTAGGGCTAACTAGAGTCATGGCTCTGGTGCTAGCTAGCCTATAGTTTACCAAGGCTAACATGCTGTAGATGTGTTCACTCAATGGCTTGTTGTGCTCATTCAATGACCATGGGTTTGGCATAGAAATACATTACTTTCATCAAAATCACTTATCAATGACCACCAATTTCATCCTCACATTTTTCCATCCACATCATATAGCCTAGTGAAGTTTAATTTACTTTAGGCATAGTTAGCTATGACAGAATGTATGTTGCTAGTGGCCATGTCTTACCATAGTGTAAGAATACCTTCCCCTCTCCCTTCTCAATGGTGAGCTGGTCTCTACACAGCAGTTCCTGGTACTGCTGCTGTTTGATCTTGGTCACGATGCTCTCTGCTTCCTGTTAAGGGAACACAATGCAAAGTAGCTGCTCTCTCTTCCTGCACAGTGACGTCATCAGCACAGCACTATCTCTATTTAGATTAACTGCTGCTAGAGAAATAGGGAACAGGAACTGCATGCTGGAACTGTCCCAAATGGCACCCTCATCCCTATATTAGGGAACTACTGTAGACCAGGGCCTTTGGTAAAAAAAAATTTGTGCACTCCTCTGGTCCATGTCCTTTACACAAGTGTGTGTGTCCAAGTAACAACTTGTTTGCTTATGCTTACTTACTTGGTATGTAACAACACATTCAATAAGCACATGAATACAAATTCAGACTAGCAGTGGTTGAGAGTTGTTGATAGTTGAAAGCAGTATATTCCCCCCCCCCCCAAGCAGACACCTTGACGGCCCTGAAAGAACTTAATTGAACTCTATGTAAACTGGAAATCACATATCCTGAGGCTGCATTTATTGTAGCTGGGGATTTTAACAAGGCTAATCTGAAAACAAGGCTCCGTACATTTAATCAGCATATTGAAATGCGCGACCTGGTCTGGCAACACTCCGGATCATAGCTACTCTAATTTCCGCGACGCATACAAGGCCCTCCCTCGCCCTCCTTTTGGCAAATCTGACCACGACTCTATTTTGTTGCTCCCAGCCTATAGACAGAAACTAAAACAGAAAACGCCTATGCTCAGGTATGGTCAACGCTGGTCCGACCAATCTGATTCCACGCCTCAAGATTGCTTCGATCACGTGGACTGGGATAGCATCGGACAACAACATTGATGTATACGCTGATTTGGTGAGCGAGTTTATTAGCAAGTGCATGTGGTACCCACAGTGACTATTAAAACCTTCCCCAACCAGAAACCGTGGATTGATGGCAGCATTCGCGCAAAACTGAAAGCGCGAACCACCGCTTTTAATCATGGCAAGGCGACCAGAAACCTGACCGAATACAAACAGTGTAGCTATTCCCTCCGCAAGGCAATCAAACAAGCTAAGCGTCAGTATAGAGACAAAGTAGAGTGGCAATTCAACTGCTCAGACACAAGACGTCAGGATCTACAGCCAATCACGTCTTGCTCCCAGACAAACTAAACAACTTCTTTGCTCGCTTTGAGGACAATACTGTGCCACTGACACAGCCCGCTACCAAAAACCTGCAGGCTCTCCTTCACTGTAGCCAACGTGAGTAAAACATTTAAACGTGTTAACCCTCGCAAGGCTGCTGGCCCAGACGGCATCCCCGGCCGCGTCCTCACAGCATGCGCAGACCAGGATATATTCAATCAATCCTTATCCCAGTCTGCTGTTCCTACATGCTTCAAGAGGGCCACCATTGTTCCTGTTCCCAAGAAAGCAAAGGTAACTGAGCTAAACGACTATCGCCCCGTAGCACTCACTTCCGTCATCATGAAGTGCTTTGAGAGAATAGTCAAGGATTTGCTTACTGCCCCAATAGGTCCACAGATGACGCAATCTTACTGCCAGCAGCATACCACCCTGCATCCAACTGCTGGCTTGCTTCTGATGCTAAGCAGGGTTGGTCCTGGTCAGTCCCTGGATGGGAGACCAGATGCTGCTGGAAGTGGTATTGGAGGGCCAGTAGGAGGCACTCTTTCCTCTGGTCTAAAAAATATCCCAATGCCCCAGGGCAGTGATTGGGGACCTTGCCCAGTGTAGGGTGCCGTCTTTCAGATGGGACGTTAAACGGGTGTCCTGACTCTCTGAGGTCATTAAAGATCCCATGGCACTTATCGTAAGAGTAGGGTGTTAACCCTGGTGTCCTGGCTAAATTCCCAATCTGGCCCTCATATCATCACTGCTGTCTAATCATCCCCAGCTTACAATTGGCTCATTCATCCCCCTCCTCTCCCCTGAAACTATTCCCCAGGTCGTTGCTGTAAATGAGAATGTGTTCTCAGTCAACTTACCTGGTTAAATAACGGTAAAATAAATAAATAAACTGCACACTGCCCTAACCCATCTGGACAAGAGGAATACCTATTTAAGAATGCTGTTCATCGATTACAGCTCAGCATTCAACACCATAGTACTCACCAAACTCGTCATTAAGCTCAAGACCCTGGGTCTCGACCTCACCCTGTGCAACTGGGTCCTGGACTTTCTGTCGGGCCGCCCCCAGGTGGTGAGGGTAGGAAACAACATCTCCACCCCGCTGATCCTCAACACTGGGTCCCCACAAGGGTGTGTTCTCAGCCCACTCCTGTACTCCCTGTTCACCCATGACTGTGTGGCCATGCACGCCTCCAACTCAATCATCAAGTTTGCAGAGGTAGGCTTGAGTACCAACAACGACGAGACGGCCTACAAGGAGGAGGTGAGGGCACTCGGAGTGTGGTGTCAGGAAAACAATCTCACACTCAACGTCAACAAAACAAATGAGATGATCGTGGACTTCAGGAAACAGCAGAGGGAGCAGCCCCCCATCCACATCGATGGGACAGTAGTGGAGAAGGTGGAAAGTTTTAAGTTCCTCGGCGTACACATCACGGACAAACTGAAATGGTCCACCCACACAGACAGCGTGGTGAAGAAGGCGCAACAGCGCCTCTTCAACCTCAGGAGGCTGAAGAAATTTGGCTTGTCATCAAAAACACTCACAAACTTTTACAGATGCACAATCGAGAGCATCCAGTCGGGCTGTATCACCGCCTGGTACGGCGGTGACCGAGAGACTGAAAAACAGCTTCTATATAAAGGCCATCAGACTGTTAAACAGCCATCACCAACATTGAGTGGCTGCTGCCAACATACAGACTCAATCTCTAGCCACTTTAATAATTAATAATTGGATGTAATAAATGTATCACTAGTCACTTAAACAATGCAACTTTATATAATGTTTACACACCCTACATTACTCATCTCATATGTATATACTGTACTCTATACCACCTACTGCATCTTGCTTCTGCCGTTCAGCCATCGCTCATCCATATATTTATATGTACATATTATTAATCATTCGTTTACACTTGTGTGTATAAGGTAGTTGTTGTGAAATTGTTAGATTACTTGTTAGATATTACTGCATGGTCAGAACTAGAAGCACAAGCATTTCGCTACACTCACATTAACATCTGATAACCATGTGTATGTGACCAATAAAATTTGATTTGATAGTTGATAAAATAGTTGAGAGTTGTTGATAAAGTAGTTGAGAGTTGCTGATAGTTGATAAAGTAGTTGAGAGTTGTTGATAAAGTAGTTGAGAGTTGTTGATAGTTGATAAAGCAGTTGAGAGTTGTTGATAGTTGATAAAGTTGTTGATAGTTGATAAAGCAGTTGAGAGTTGTTGATAGTTGATAAAGCAGTTGAGAGTTGTTGATAGTTGATAAAGTTGTTGATAGTTGATAAAGCAGTTGAGAGTTGTTGATAAAGCAGTTGAGAGTGGTTGATAGTTGATAAAGTAGTTGAGAGTTGTTGATAGTTGATAAAGCAGTTGCGAGTTGTTGATAAAGCAGTTGAGAGTTGTTGATAAAGCAGTTGAGAGTTGTTGATAGTTGATAAAGTAGTTGAGAGTTGCTGATAAAGCAGTTGAGAGTTGTTGATAGTTGATAAAGCAGTTGAGAGTTGCCGATAAAGCAGTTGAGAGTTGTTGATAGCTGATAAAGCAGTTGAGAGTTGTTGATAGTTGATAAAGCAGTTGAGAGTTGTTGATAGTTGATAAAGCAGTTGCGAGTTGTTGATAGTTGATAAAGCAGTTGAGAGTTGTTGATAAAGCAGTTGAGAGTTGTTGATAAAGTAGTTGAGAGTTGTTGATAAAGTAGTTGAGAATTGTTGATAAAGTAGTTGAGAGTTGTTGATAAAGCAGTTGAGAGTTGTTGATAGTTGATAAAGTAGTCGAGAGTTGTTGATAAAGCAGTTGAGAGTTGCTGATAGTTGATAAAGCAGTTGAGAGTTGTTGATAGTTGATAAAGCAGTTGAGAGTTGTTGATAAAGCAGTTGAGAGTTGCTGATAGTTGATAAAGCAGTTGAGAGTTGCTGATAAAGTAGTTGAGAGTTGCTGATAGTTGATAAAGCAGTTGAGAGTTGCTGATAGTTGATAAAGCAGCTGAGAGTTGTTGATAGTTGATAAAGCAGTTGAGAGTTGTTGATAGTTGATAAAGCAGTTGAGAGTTGTTGATAAAGTAGTTGAGAGTTGTTGATAAAGCAGTTGAGAGTTGTTGATAGTTGATAAAGCAGTTGAGAGTTGTTGATAAAGTAGTTGAGAGTTGTTGATAAAGCAGTTGAGAGTTGCTGATAGTTGATAAAGCAGTTGAGAGTTGTTGATAGTTGATAAAGCAGTTGAGAGTTGTTGATAAAGCAGTTGAGAGTTGTTGATAAAGCAGTTGAGAGTTGCTGATAAAGCAGTTGAGAGTTGTTGATAGTTGATAAAGTAGTTGAGAGTTGTTGATAAAGCAGTTGAGAGTTGTTGATAGTTGATAAAGTAGTTGAGAGTTGTTGATAGTTGATAAAGCAGTTGAGAGTTGTTGATAGTTGATAAAGTAGTTGAGAGTTGTTGATAGAGCAGTTGAGAGTTGTTGATAGTTGATAAAGCAGTTGAGAGTTGTTGATAGTTGATAAAGCAGTTGAGAGTTGCTGATAAAGCAGTTGAGAGTTGTTGATAGAGCAGTTGAGAGTTGATAAAGTAGTTGAGAGTTGTTGATAAAGTAGTTGAGAGTTGCTGATAAAGCAGTTGAGAGTTGTTGATAGTTGATAAAGCAGTTAAGAGTTGTTGATAAAGCAGTTGAGAGTTGTTGATAAAGCAGTTGAGAGTTGTTGATAGTTGATAAAGCAGTTGAGAGTTGCTGATAGTTGATAAAGCAGTTAAGAGTTGTTGATAAAGCAGTTGAGAGTTGTTGATAGTTGATAAAGCAGTTGAGAGTGGTTGATAGTTGATAAAGCAGTTGAGAGTTGTTGATAGTTGATAAAGCAGTTGAGAGTTGTTGATAGTTGATAAAGTAGTTGAGAGTTGCTGATAGAGCAGTTGAGAGTTGCTGATAGAGCAGTTGAGAGTTGTTGATAGTTGATAAAGCAGTTGAGAGTTGTTGATAGTTGATAAAGCAGTTGAGAGTTGTTGATAGTTGATAAAGTAGTTGAGAGTGGTTGATAGAGCAGTTGAGAGTGGTTGATAGAGCAGTTGAGAGTTGCTGATAGAGCAGTTGAGAGTGGTTGATAGAGCAGTTGAGAGTTGCTGATAGAGCAGTTGAGAGTGGTTGATAGTTGATAAAGTAGTTGAGAGTGGTTGATAGAGCAGTTGAGAGTGGTTGATAGAGCAGTTGAGAGTTGCTGATAGAGCAGTTGAGAGTGGTTGATAGTTGATAAAGTAGTTGAGAGTGGTTGATAGAGCAGTTGAGAGTGGTTGATAGAGCAGTTGAGAGTGGTTGATAAAGTAGTTGAGAGTTGCTGATAGAGCAGTTGAGAGTGGTTGATAGTTGATAGAGCAGTTGAGAGTGGCTGATAGAGCACTTGAGAGTGGCTGATAGAGCAGTTGAGAGTTGCTGATAGAGCAGTTGAGAGTGGTTGATAGTTGATAGAGCAGTTGAGAGTGGCTGATAGAGCAGTTGAGAGTTGCTGATAGAGCAGTTGAGAGTGGTTGATAGTTGATAGAGCAGTTGAGAGTGGCTGATAGAGCAGTTGAGAGTGGCTGATAGAGCAGTTGAGAGTTGCTGATAGAGCAGTTGAGAGTTGCTGATAGAGCAGTTGAGAGTGGCTGATAGAGCAGTTGAGAGTTGCTGATAGAGCAGTTGAGAGTGGCTGATAGAGCAGTTGAGAGTGGTTGATAGTTGATAGAGCAGTTGAGAGTGGCTGATAGAGCAGTTGAGAGTTGCTGATAGAGCAGTTGAGAGTTGCTGATAGAGCAGTTTAGAGTTGCTGATAGAGCAGTTGAGAGTTGCTGATAGAGCAGTTGAGAGTTGCTGATAGAGCAGTTGAGAGTTGCTGATAGTTGATAAAGTAGTCGAGAGTTGTTGATAAAGCAGTTGAGAGTTGCTGATAGTTGATAAAGCAGTTGAGAGTTGTTGATAGTTGATAAAGCAGTTGAGAGTTGTTGATAGTTGATAAAGCAGTTGCGAGTTGTTGATAGTTGATAAAGCAGTTGAGAGTTGTTGATAAAGCAGTTGAGAGTTGTTGATAAAGTAGTTGAGAGTTGTTGATAAAGTAGTTGAGAATTGTTGATAAAGTAGTTGAGAGTTGTTGATAAAGCAGTTGAGAGTTGTTGATAGTTGATAAAGTAGTCGAGAGTTGTTGATAAAGCAGTTGAGAGTTGCTGATAGTTGATAAAGCAGTTGAGAGTTGTTGATAGTTGATAAAGCAGTTGAGAGTTGTTGATAAAGCAGTTGAGAGTTGCTGATAGTTGATAAAGCAGTTGAGAGTTGCTGATAAAGTAGTTGAGAGTTGCTGATAGTTGATAAAGCAGTTGAGAGTTGCTGATAGTTGATAAAGCAGCTGAGAGTTGTTGATAGTTGATAAAGCAGTTGAGAGTTGTTGATAGTTGATAAAGCAGTTGAGAGTTGTTGATAAAGTAGTTGAGAGTTGTTGATAAAGCAGTTGAGAGTTGTTGATAGTTGATAAAGCAGTTGAGAGTTGTTGATAAAGTAGTTGAGAGTTGTTGATAAAGCAGTTGAGAGTTGCTGATAGTTGATAAAGCAGTTGAGAGTTGTTGATAGTTGATAAAGCAGTTGAGAGTTGTTGATAAAGCAGTTGAGAGTTGTTGATAAAGCAGTTGAGAGTTGCTGATAAAGCAGTTGAGAGTTGTTGATAGTTGATAAAGTAGTTGAGAGTTGTTGATAAAGCAGTTGAGAGTTGTTGATAGTTGATAAAGTAGTTGAGAGTTGTTGATAGTTGATAAAGCAGTTGAGAGTTGTTGATAGTTGATAAAGTAGTTGAGAGTTGTTGATAGAGCAGTTGAGAGTTGTTGATAGTTGATAAAGCAGTTGAGAGTTGTTGATAGTTGATAAAGCAGTTGAGAGTTGCTGATAAAGCAGTTGAGAGTTGTTGATAGAGCAGTTGAGAGTTGATAAAGTAGTTGAGAGTTGTTGATAAAGTAGTTGAGAGTTGCTGATAAAGCAGTTGAGAGTTGTTGATAGTTGATAAAGCAGTTAAGAGTTGTTGATAAAGCAGTTGAGAGTTGTTGATAAAGCAGTTGAGAGTTGTTGATAGTTGATAAAGCAGTTGAGAGTTGCTGATAGTTGATAAAGCAGTTAAGAGTTGTTGATAAAGCAGTTGAGAGTTGTTGATAGTTGATAAAGCAGTTGAGAGTGGTTGATAGTTGATAAAGCAGTTGAGAGTTGTTGATAGTTGATAAAGCAGTTGAGAGTTGTTGATAGTTGATAAAGTAGTTGAGAGTTGCTGATAGAGCAGTTGAGAGTTGCTGATAGAGCAGTTGAGAGTTGTTGATAGTTGATAAAGCAGTTGAGAGTTGTTGATAGTTGATAAAGCAGTTGAGAGTTGTTGATAGTTGATAAAGTAGTTGAGAGTGGTTGATAGAGCAGTTGAGAGTGGTTGATAGAGCAGTTGAGAGTTGCTGATAGAGCAGTTGAGAGTGGTTGATAGAGCAGTTGAGAGTTGCTGATAGAGCAGTTGAGAGTGGTTGATAGTTGATAAAGTAGTTGAGAGTGGTTGATAGAGCAGTTGAGAGTGGTTGATAGAGCAGTTGAGAGTTGCTGATAGAGCAGTTGAGAGTGGTTGATAGTTGATAAAGTAGTTGAGAGTGGTTGATAGAGCAGTTGAGAGTGGTTGATAGAGCAGTTGAGAGTGGTTGATAAAGTAGTTGAGAGTTGCTGATAGAGCAGTTGAGAGTGGTTGATAGTTGATAGAGCAGTTGAGAGTGGCTGATAGAGCACTTGAGAGTGGCTGATAGAGCAGTTGAGAGTTGCTGATAGAGCAGTTGAGAGTGGTTGATAGTTGATAGAGCAGTTGAGAGTGGCTGATAGAGCAGTTGAGAGTTGCTGATAGAGCAGTTGAGAGTGGTTGATAGTTGATAGAGCAGTTGAGAGTGGCTGATAGAGCAGTTGAGAGTGGCTGATAGAGCAGTTGAGAGTTGCTGATAGAGCAGTTGAGAGTTGCTGATAGAGCAGTTGAGAGTGGCTGATAGAGCAGTTGAGAGTTGCTGATAGAGCAGTTGAGAGTGGCTGATAGAGCAGTTGAGAGTGGTTGATAGTTGATAGAGCAGTTGAGAGTGGCTGATAGAGCAGTTGAGAGTTGCTGATAGAGCAGTTGAGAGTTGCTGATAGAGCAGTTTAGAGTTGCTGATAGAGCAGTTGAGAGTTGCTGATAGAGCAGTTGAGAGTTGCTGATAGAGCAGTTGAGAGTTGCTGATAGAGCAGTTGAGAGTTGTTGATAAAGCAGTTGAGAGTTGTTGATAAAGCAGTTGAGAGTTGCTGATAGAGCAGTTGAGAGTGGTTGATAGAGCAGTTGAGAGTGGTTGATAGAGCAGTTGAGAGTGGTTGATAGAGTTGCTGATAGAGCAGTTGAGAGTTGTTGATACTGTAGCAACCTTAACCCAACACAACCTCGTCAAAAGGTTCAGATCTCTTAGCATAACGGTTAAGGTTGAGTTGACAGTCGCTGGACACAGTCGCTGGCCACCCCCCCAAATTCATCACAATACAATCTCCACATCCAACGTTAACTGCTATGGTAGTTCAACTTACTGTGGATGGCAATTCAATTCGATAATTCAGATCCCCAAGCCAGAACAGATGAGTGAATCGATGTGTGATGTCAAACGGATTCAGTTTCTTATCTCCAAGATTCAAGAAACGTAGGATGCTGACGTAATTTTGGTTGCGTCTGGTAAGAGAACAAATGTTGAGAAAATAAATGTCTTGCTTTCAAGTAGTTGAGATATGAAGAGATATGGTATCTTCTTTTCTCACGTTTAGCTATTTTTGCAACATGCAGACACTATCTTTGTGTTCCTTTTTTTCATCAAACAGAAATTAACAGAACCAGTTAAAGGCTACTCAAGAAATAGAGCAGACGGGCCACAAATAACAACAGACATCCTAAATAATACTGGAGCATAAACAACCCCCCAAAAAACTTGTAAGAGTTTAGAGGCATTTTGAGGAGATGTTAAACATTCTGATATTGTGTCAGTGGAATCAATACACTTTTTAATTTAACTCCATTTTGCTTTCAACATAAACTGGTTTCTAGGGGTCAGAAGTATTTAAAATGCTTGAGGATTGTTACATTGTGATTATGTAATTTGTCAGCCATTTTTAATCCCTGTAGTTCACCTGATCTTCTTCTCGCTCCCCGAAGTCAGGTGACTGTTGACAAAGCCAAAGGAAGTACCGTTGAACATGAAGGACACACCCACTGCTCCCTTATTTCCTGGAACATAAAGATAAATGGATGTGACGTTAGGCCTCTCTGCTGTTTGTGCCTTTCATCGTCTAGGTTGTTAATAAAAAGAGGGCCAGTTTCCCAGACACAGATTAAGTCTAGTCTTGGACTAAAAAGCCATTTCATTGGAGAATCTTTATTGCACATGCTTTTTAAATCCAGGACTAGGTGTCATCTGTGTCCGGGAAATTGGGCCAAAGAGTGTGCAGTGAGTTGGTGGGTCTGCAGTGAGTGGATGGGTCTGCAGTGGGTGGATGAGTCTGCAGTGAGATGATGGGTCTGCAGTGAGTGGATGGGTCTGCAGTGAGTGGATGAGTTTGCAGTGAGTGGATGATTCTGCAGTGAGTGGATGGGTCTGCAGTGAGTGGATGGGTCTGCAGTGAGTGGATGGGTCTGCAGTGGGTGGATGAGTCTGCAGTGAGATGATGGGTCTGCAGTGAGTGGATGAGTCTGCAGTGAGTGGATGAGTCTGCAGTGAGTGGATGGGTCTGCAGTGAGTGGATGATTCTGCAGTGAGTGGATGGGTCTGCAGTGGGTGGATGGGTCTGCAGTGGGTGGATGAGTCTACAGTGGGTGGATGGGTCTGCAGTGAGTGGATGGGTCTGCAGTGAGTGGATGAGTCTGCAGTGAGATGATAGGTCTGCAGTGAGTGGATGGGTCTGCAGTGAGTGGATGAGTCTGCAGTGGGTGGATGAGTCTGCAGTGGGTGGATGAGTCTGCAGTGAGTGGATGATTCTGCAGTGAGATGATAGGTCTGCAGTGAGTGGATAGGTCTGCAGTGAGACGATGGGATTTACCCAGTGCGTTGGCGATCCCTGTCTTAACGCTGTCTGAAAAGATGTGTGAGATTCTGTTTTCGTGCTCTGGCTTGGCTAGCACAACGATACGGATGTTCCATAAGGTTTGGACGGCTATCTGAACAAAATATAACACATCATAATTACAATAAAACACATATTATTAATCAGATTTTTTTATGGTGAATTCTATTACAATCGAACAGTCAGTGTCACTTGTTTTAACGTAACGTCCCAAGGCTTAGTTCCAACCACATATACAGCCAGCTGGTGTACGAGATTAGTTGTTAATGTGTAACCTATCTAACACCAGTGTAAAAAATCAGGAGTTTACAAGTAACTATACTTTAAGGGGTGGTTTCCCGGACTCAGATTAACATTTTACATTTACATTTTAGTCATTTAGCAGACGCTCTTATCCAGAGCAACTTACAGTAGTGAATGCATACATTTCATACATGTTTTTCTCCGTACTGGTCCCCCCCGTGGGAATCGAACCCACAACCCTGGCGTTGCAAACACCATGCTCTACCAACTGAGCCACACGGGATTAAGCCTAGCAAAGTTAATGTAAAATCTAAATTGAAAGTGCTTTTGTAGTCCAGGGCTTAATATGTATCCTGGAAACTGGCACTGAGTGTTGAGATAGTAACTGACTTGTTTGAAGCTGATGTCGGTGGTTCCTCTCAAGGCACTCTTCAGAGTGTCTATCCACTCCTTCTCCCCCAGGGGATCTTCCTGAGTCCCGACCACATAGATGTCGTGAGGAATGTGGTCGGCCGTGTCGTCCCTGGTCTTGCCCTGACCCTTACACTGGAACCACGATGCTATGCTGTGAGGGGGACTGGCGTTACCTGGAGGAAGAGGTAATTATTAATCAATCAATATGTTTAATTGTCTCAATCAATCAATCAATCAATCAATCAATCAATCAATCAATCAATGTGTAATTAGCTGTTGAGTTCTTGAGCAAAATAATTATCGACTGAGCTGAAGTAGCAATATCGATATCGAACAATATTGATACTAATTTATAAGTAAAGTATTTATTATCAACAAATTGATACACTGGGTAGATTATTCTGTGTGTTTTAGTTAATGTAGACATTGAAGGCAGGTATTTTACCCATATTCCAGGTACCAACGAACACAGTGATCATATCTGGCTCAGGCTTGTCTGAGTGTTTGTTCTTCATCTGCTGAAGGAGTTGACAGAACCCCTCTCTTTTCTGGTGACACACACACACACACACACACACACACACACACACACACACACACACACACACACACACACACACACACACACACACACAGACACAGACGACACACACACACACACACACAGACGACACACACACACACACACACACACACACACACACACACACACACACACACACACACACACACACACACACACACACACACAGACGACACACACACACAGACACACACACCACACACACACACACACACACACACACACACACACACACCAGAAAGATGACCACACAGTTTACATGAAACCATAGCTTGGTGGTACATGTACAAAGCCTTCAGAAAGTATTCACACCCCTTGACTTTTTACATTTTGTTGTGTTACATCCTGAATTTAATATGGATTAAATTGTGTTTTTTTTTATTTTTATTTTTATTTTTTACACAGAATAGGCCAGTAAGTCAAAATGGAATTATGTTTTTTGACATTTTTACAAATTAAAAATGAAAAGCTGAAATGTCTTGAATCAATAAGTATTCATCCCTTTTGTTATGGCAAGCCTAAATAAGTTCAGGAGTAAAAATGTGTTAAGTTGCATGGACTCTGTGTGCAATAATAGCGTTTAACATTATTTTTTTGAATGACTACTTCATCTCTGTACCCCACACATACAATTATCTGTACGGTCCCTCAGTCCAGCAGTGAATTTCAAACACAGATTTAACCACAAAGACCAGGTTTTCCAATGCTTCGCAAAGAAGGGCAACTATTGGTAGATGGGTAAAACATTATTATTATTTTTTAAAGCAGACATTGAATATCCCTTTGAGCATGGTGAAGTTATTAATAACACTTTGGATTGTGTATCTATACACATCACTACAAAGATACAGGCGTCCTTCCTAACTCAGTTAAGAAGAAGGTAAGGGATTTTACCATGAGGCCAATGGTGACTTTAAAACAGAGGATGGATCAACAACATTGTAGTTACTCCACAATACTAACCTAATTGACAGAGTGAAAAGAAGGAAGCCTGTACGTTATTTTTTTTTATTCCAAAACATGCATCCTGTTTGCGACAAGGCACTAAAGTAATACTGCAACAAATGTGGCAAAGAATTTAACTTTTTGTCCTGAATACAAAGTGTTATGTTTGGGGCAAATCCAATACAACACATTACTGAGTACCACTCTCCATATTTTCAAGCATTGTTGTCACGCCCTGACCTTAGAGATCCTTTTTATTCTCTATTTTGGTTAGGTCGGGGTGTGACTAGGGTGGGTACTCTAGTTTTGTATTTCTATGTTGGCCTGATATGGTTCCCAATCAGAGGCAGCTGTATCTCGCTGTCTCTGATTGGGGATCATATTTAGGCAGCCTTTTCCCACCTGTTGTTTGTGGGATCTTATTTTGAGTCAGTGCATGTGGCACCTCTGTCGTCACGGTTTGTTGGTTGTTTCTTTTTTGTTGTTGTTGGTTGTGAAGTTTCACTAAAATATAATGTGGAATTCAGAGTACGCTGCGCCTTGGTCCTTCTCTACACACAATCGTGACAATAGTGGTGGCTGCATCATGTTATGGGTATGGCTATAATTGTTAAGGACTGGGGAGTCTTTCAGGATAAAAAAGAAACAGAATGGAGCTAAGCACAGTCAAAATCCTAGAGGAAACCTGGTTCAGTCTGCTTCCCACCAGACACTGGGAGATGAATTCACCTTTCAGCAGGTCAATAACCTAAAACACAAGGCCAAATCTACACTGGAGTTGCTTACCAAGAAGACAGTGAATGTTCCTGAGTGGCCGAGTTACAGTTTTGACTTAAATCTACTTGAAAATCTATGGCAAGACCTAAAAATGGTTGTCTAGCAAAGATCAACAACCAATTTGACAGAGTTAGAAATTTTTAAAAAATAATAAATTGGCAAATCTTGCAAAATCCAGGTGTGGAAAGCTCTTAGAGATTTACCCAGAAAGACTCTCAGATGTAATCGCTGCCAAAGGTGCTTCTACAAAGTATTGACTCAGCGGTGTGAATACTTATGTAAATTACTTCTGTGTTCAATTTTCAATCAATTTGCAAAAAATCTATTTAATCCTTTTTAAATTCAGTCTGTAAAACAAGTCAAGGGGTATGAATACTTTCTGAAGGCATTGTAATTCCTCTGAGGTCTACCTTTGTATCGTCGAAGACAAACTCTTTCCTCAGAGTCTTCTCTTTCTCGGTCTCCAACACGATCACCAGTTTGGCAACTTTCTGGGATTTCACCAGCTGTAAAACTACACATGACATAGATTAAGGTTACATCCACTAGTATCTTAGATTACCTTTCCCTTTATATGGCTTTATTATTATTTCTTTATTATAATGTATTATTTCCCTTTATTACAGCACTACATTTGACCAGCGCTGTCGTTACACGACGCAATTTGCATGCAATTTTAGTTGTTTGCAAATTAGTTGCTTCTTGATTGCTTCGTGAAACACTCCCCTGCATACATTTCAACTTTGTACAACTAGTTACAAGCAACAGCCAATCAAAACAAACACACTTTTGACACATGATCCATTGGAAAGGTTCAGAATTCTGACCCAGTTGTCATGTCAACACAGCTGTCAGTGCTGCACAGCACAATCCGCGATCAGCCAGATGACAGAACAGACACTAGCACAATAGGAGATGTAATGTAATTTATTGTACATGGTTTAGCAGTCAATAAGTGTAATTTAGAAGTGAACCAAAACCTCTCTCTGACCAGTTTCAACTGAAATTGTCCACCATGAACTGTGTTAGCTACAGTTGAAGTCGGAAGTTTACATACACTTAGGTTGGAGTCATTAAAACTATTTTTTCAACCACTCCACAAATTTCTTGTTAACAAACTATAGTTTTGGCAAGTCGGTTAGGACATCTACTTTGTGTATGACACAAGTAATTTTTCCAAAAATTGTTTACAGACAGATTATTTCACTTATAATTCACTGTATCACAATTCCAGTGGGTAGGAAGTTTACATACACTAAGTTGACTGGGCCTTTAAACAGCTTGGAAAATTCCAGAAAATGATGTCATGGCTTTAGAAGCTTTTGATAGGCTAATTGACATCATTTGTGTCAATTGGAGGTGTACCTGTGGATGTATTTCAAGGCCTACCTTCAAACTCAGTGTCTCTTTGCTTGACATCATGGGAAAATCAAAAGACCTCAGAAAATAAATTGTAGACTTCCACAAGTCTGGTTCATCCTTGGGAGCAATTTCCAAACGCCTGAAGGTACCACGTTCATCTGTACAAACAATAGTACGCAAGTATAAACACCATGGGAGCACGCAGCCGTCATACCGCTCAGGAAGTAGACGTGTTCTGTCTCCTAGAGATGAACGTACTTTGGTGCGAAAAGTGCAAATCAATCCCAGAACAACAGCAAAGGACCTTGTGAAGATGCTGGAGGAAACAGGTACAAAAGTATCTATATCCACAGTAAAACGAGTCCTATATCGTCATAACCTGAAAGGCCGCTCAGCAAGGAGGAAGCCACTGCTCCAAAACCGCCATTAAAAAAAGCCAGATTACGGTTTGCAACTGCACATGGGGACAAAGATCGTACTTTTTGGAGAAATGTCCTTTGGTCTGATGAAACAAAAATAGAACTGTTTGGCCATAATGACCATCGTTATGTTTGGAGGAAAAAGTGGGAGGCTTGCAAGCCAAAGAACACCATCCCAACCGTGAAGCAAGGGGGTGGCAGCATCATGTTGTGGCGGTGCTTTTGATGCAGGAGGACTGGGGCACTTCACAAAATAGTTGGCATCATGAGGCAGGAAAATTATGTGGATATATTGAAGCAACATCTCAAATCATCAGTCAGGAAGTTAAAGCTTGGTCGCAAATGGGTCTTCCAAATGGACAATAACCCCAAGCATACTTCCAAAGTTGTGGCAAAATGGCTTAAGGACAACAAAGTCAAGGTATTGGAGTGGCCATCACAAAGCCTTGACCTCAATCCCATAGAAAATTTGTGAGCAGAACTGAAAAAGCGTGTGCGAGCAAGGAGGCCTAGAAACCTGACTCAGTTACACCAGCTCTGTCAGGAGGAATGGCCCAAAATTCACCCAACTTACTGTGGGAAGCTTGTTGAAGGCTACCCAAAACATTTGACCCAAGTTAAACAATTTAAAGGCAACGCTACCAAATACTAATTGAGTCTATGTAAACTTCTGACCCACTGGGAATGTGAAATAAATCATTATCTCTGCTATTATTCTGACATTTCACATTCTTCAAATAAAGTGGTGATCCTAACTGACCTAAGACAGGGAATTTTTTACTTGGATTAAATGTCAGGAATTGTGAAAAACGGAGTTTAAATGTATTTGGCTAAGGTGTATGTAAACTTCCGACTTCAACTGTAGCTGCGTTGTTGTTGTTATCGATCTAATTTTGGCTAGCTAAATTGTACAGCCTGCATTTCTTCTATATCCTTTCTGTTACAATAACCAAACAGTTGGGGAAGCACAATGTAATGCAGCAGATGACATGGGGATGACATGGGGTGAGTTTAGAATTCTCAAATCAGCAGCTTCAATTTGATTGGCTGTTGCATGCAATTTTAATCGCGTTTGAGTAACTTCATGAAACATCAAAATTGCTTGAGATTATGCCACTTGCAACTGCAACTAAAATCGCATGAAAGTTGCTTCGTGTAACTCCAGTCTAAGGCCTAGATGCAGTACAGAATGTAAAAACAAAAATAGAAAGACTTTACGATTATAGGAGGAATAAAGTACTTACTTTTATTGTGTACAAAGTATTTATCTTCTGGTCCGTCTTTATATTTCTTGAAGTAGATCTTCCCAGTTTCCACATCCACCTTGAGGAACATCTTGGTTGTGAGACCAAGCAACTCTGATTTGACCTGCAAAGAAGACCACGACCTCATAAATTCACAAAAAGTCCTTATGCAATTAAACCATGTAAAGACAATTTACAGTTTAACCCCAATGATAATAGAGATACAATTATTTTGTTTCAGACGAGTTTTATTATCCGCTATGCCTTCGATATACAATATGTGGTAACATTGTTATCAGGAAATACAATGATAGTTGGCTTTTTTTGGCTGCAGTATCAACATTAGTTCAACTTACTTCAAATGTAATAGGTGGTATTAGAGACTTCCTATGGCCTCCTTCATATCCTACCGACTCAAACAGAGCAGCTTTGGCCTGAAAAAAAAAGGAAACCACAGTATGTGAAAAGGAAGCATTACTCCTTCAACTGTACGTTTATGTTTCTGGCCTGATTTTGGTCAAAAGTGTAACAGGAAAGACGTTATAACATACGAGGAGATAATCTACACCAGGTTCAGTTAGTGATTGATAGAAATAGCAAATGAATAAGCTATTGCTAACGTTGCTAACTTTTGAATAAAACAAAAAATAAAAATAAAATGTCAGAATAATAATGTGTCCCAAATGGCAACCCTATTCCCTATATAGTGCACTACTTATGACCAGAGCTCTATGGGCCCTGATCGAAAGTAGCGCACTATTTAGAGAACGGGACAGGCCCTAAGTTTAGAATAGTGTTAAACATTACTTTATCCTCGATGGAGTAGAGCAGCTTGGTAATTTGTTCCAGCCTGAATGACACAGCCTGGCCTGAATCTGCTGACACCTAGAAATTAAAAGCAGAAACGTGAATTCAAAATAAACCAAGAATAGGGCAGAGACAGCCTTCAACGCATTACATAGGGCATATCCTTAAAAACACAAAGGACTTGATTATATAAATACTCTATACTAGACCAGAGATATACATACTGTACACTAGACCAGAGATATAAATACTCTATACTAGACCAGAGATATAAATACTCTATACTAGACCAGAGATATAAATACTGTATACTAGACCAGAGATATAAATACTGTATACTAGACCAGAGATATAAATACTGTATACTAGACCAGAGATTATATAAATACTGTACACTAGACCAGAGATATAAATACTGTACACTAGACCAGAGATGATATAAATACTGTACACTAGACCAGAGATTATATAAATACTGTACACTAGACCAGAGATATAAATACTGTACACTAGACCAGAGATATAAATACTGTACACTAGACCAGAGATATAAATACTGTACACTAGACCAGAGATGACAGTAAAACTAAACAGAAGTGTCTGATAAATGGTTAATAATAGACAAAGACTTCTTGTCTAGAATGGATCCTCATCCCGACCTGTTTCCTTATTGAATACTGATGTAAAAAATAATACCATCTTGAATGCAGCTCATACCGTCCCATCTCCTTCCTGAAAGTTGATTATAAATAAATGGCTAATATAAGGTTAATTATAATAACAACACACCTGGCTTCTCATTCGGCCGACCCCTGGGGACAGCTGTTGGTCTAGAAGCCTCTGAAAGGCCTCCAGAGTAGGAAGGGTACGGGAGATCTCGCTGACAACACAGGAGCACCAGAAATGTTATTTCAACTGAAAATACTTATTTCATCCCCCAAGGGTTAATCACATGTTGTTTTCCAGGGTTAGAGTCAATCAATTCCATTTCTATTAAGATAATTCCCATGAATTGACCCCCCCAACCCTGCTGTTAACAGTGAATGCTGAGTGCTTTAAATGTTGCAGATATATACAGTGGGGTCCAGAATTATTGCCACCGTTGATAAAGATGAGCAATAATGACTGTATAAAAGAAATAATTCAAATACTGGGCTATATTTTATGCTCCTCCCAAAAATTGGGAAATTATTTTATTTTCTATTAATGCAATTGCTCAGAATTTTTTTTAGAATTGTTTAATCAAATCAAATCAAGCTTTTTTTTTAATACAGAACCTTTCAGACACAGTTTTACAACGCAATGTCCTTTACAGGAAAAATAATGATGAACTGAACAACTAAAAACACACTAAAGGAAAAACAAAGCTAAAAATATGTTTTTTAAGATCTCTTTTAAATATGTCCGCAGTTTTAGCCCCTCTCAGATTCTCTGGCACGTTACTCCAGAGGCTGAGGGCAAAATAACTAAAGTAACAAAATTATTGACACCCCTAAAAATACTTACTGTACAAATAAAGTAGTCAAAAGTTTAGTGTTTGATCCCATGTTCCTAGCACTCAATGATTATATCAAGCTTGTGATGGTACAAACTTGTTGGAAGCATTTGCAGTTAGTTTTGGTTGTATTTCAGATGAGTTTGTTCCCAATAGAAATTAATGGTAAATAATGTATTGTGTCATCTTGGAGTCACTTTTATTGTAAATAAGAATATAACATGTTTCTAAACACTTCTACATTAATGTGGATGCTACCATGGTTACAGATAATCATGAATAAATTGATGAGTGTAAAAGTTACAGAGGGTCAAAGACCATACCCCCAAGACATGCTAACCTCCCCTGTTATTGGTAATGGTGAGAGGTTAGATTATACCCCCAAGACATGTTAACCTCCCCTGTTATTGGTAATGGTGAGAGGTTAGATTATACCCCCAAGACATGTTAACCTCCCCTGTTATTGGTAATGGTGAGAGGTTAGAGACCATACCCCCAAGACATGCTAACCTCCCCTGTTATTGGTAATGGTGAGAGGTTAGATTATACCCCCAAGACATGCTAACCTCCCCTGTTATTGGTAATGGTGAGAGGTTAGAGACCATACCCCCAAGACATGCTAACCTCCCCTGTTATTGGTAATGGTGAGAGGTTAGAGATCATACCCCCAAGACATGCTAAACTCCCCTGTTATTGGTAATGGTGAGAGGTTAGAGACCATACCCCCAAGACATGCTAACCTCCCCTGTTATTGGTAATGGTGAGAGGTTAGAGATCATACCCCCAAGACATGCTATTCTCCCCTGTTATTGGTAATGGTGAGAGGTTAGAGACCATACCCCCAAGACATGCTAACCTCCCCTGTTATTGGTAATGGTGAGAGGTTAGAGATCATACCCCCAAGACATGCTAACCTCCCCTGTTATTGGTAATGGTGAGAGGTTAGATTATACCTCCAAGACATGCTAACCTCCCCTGTTATTGGTAATGGTGAGAGGTTAGAGACCATACCCCCAAGACATGCTAACCTCCCCTGTTATTGGTAATGGTGAGAGGTTAGAGATTATACCCCCAAGACATGCTAATCTCCCCTGTTATTGGTAATGGTGAGAGGTTAGATTATACCTCCAAGACATGCTAATCTCCCCTGTTATTGGTAATGGTGAGAGGTTAGAGATCATACCCCCAAGAAATGCTAACCTCCCCTGTTATTGGTAATGGTGAGAGGTTAGAGATTATACCCCCAAGACATGCTAATCTCCCCTGTTATTGGTAATGGTGAGAGGTTAGAGATCATACCCCCAAGACATGCTAATCTCCCCTGTTATTGGTAATGGTGAGAGGTTAGATTATACCCCCAAGACATGCTAACCTCACCTGTTATTGGTAATGGTGAGAGGTTAGAGATCATACCCCCAAGACATGTTAACCTCCCCTGTTATTGGTAATGGTGAGAGGTTAGATTATACCTCCAAGACATGCTAACCTCCCCTGTTATTGGTAATGACCCCTAACCTTCTTGAGAATTTTTTTTATATTACTTGTTAAACAACATCTCTTTCTCTGAGCAAATGTACAAATATAAAATATTATAATTTCCCCCCCTTTTTTTTGTCAATGCAATCAATATAGCTCCGTTTTTGAATGATTTATTTTATACAGTCATCATTGCTAATTTTTATCAAGGGTGTCAATAAAAACTATTTATGCTTCTTCAACCACCTCGCGCCCAGGGTATTCAGCCAATCAGTGGCCACCACACCAAGGGTGTCAACAAATTATGGGACATCACTTGTAGCTAGCTATTGTCTGTAAGTCTACTGTACCTGTTAAGATGTTTGCATATTTCCATAGTGAGCTTTTTCAAACGGGGAAGGTTGGGATTCCCATTCTGGGCTTGCTCAGCATCGAGACAGAGTGAGGTGTGGAAGTATTCCTGGATGGATTGTTGGTGCTCTTCCGGCAGGCTGGAAGACAGTGTGATTTGTTTTTTGTTGATGCCTAACTAAAAGATTGGCAGCTGGGTAACACAATGCAACACATCGTCAATAACGCAATACTACTAAAGACACTCAATCAGCATTTTGCAGGTCATAGTAGAATGAGAAGGGTCTCAGTGTATCAAATCAAATGTATTTATAAAGCCATTCTTACATCAGCTGATATCTCAAAAGTGCTGTACAGAAACCCAGCCTAAAAACCCCAAAACAGCAAGCAATGCAGGCGTAGAAGCACAGTGGCTAGGAAAAACTCCCTAGAAAGGCCAAAACCTAGGAAGAAACCTAGAGAGGAACCAGGCTATGAGGGGGTGGCTAGGAAAAACTCCCTAGAAAGGCCAGAACCTAGGAAGAAACCTAGAGAGGAACCAGGCTATGAGGGGGTGGCTAGGAAAAACTCCCTAGAAAGGCCAGAACCTAGGAAGAAACCTAGAGAGGAACCAGGCTATGAGGGTTGGCCAGGGAAAACTCCCTAGTAAGGCCAGAACCTAGGAAGAAACCTAGAGAGGAACCAGGCTATGAGGGTTGGCTACTGTCTGTTGGTAGATATATAGCTAATGTCTGGAACCAGGAACCAATCAAATCAATGTGCTGAGCTAAGATACATTTTTTTGCCTTATCAATAATGAATAAGATTACATCGATAGGGTGGGACCTGATCTCAGATCAACACTCTGAGAAGCTTTAGTGGGCCCAAATGAGCATACTTAGACATGTCCAAATGTTGCAGCCTCTGTAGGTATGTGTCTCTCAGGGAAGCACAGGCTAGCTCTGAAGTCTGCGACTCTCCCCCATGGGCCTCTTTACTGCCATTGGCTGACATCCCTCCTGGGAAGTTCCTGGGTGGTAGCTGAGGCGGGTATTTAACTGGATCTGGAAGACGAACAACCACAACAGTCAAACTGTTAGACATATTGAAAGTATCAGTATCAAACCCCTGTGTAGTACTGGAATTACTACTACTTGAGTAGCAGCACCTCCAGTCACTTTGACTCCAGTTTACATGTATATATCTACCTCAATGACTCCAGTTTACATGTATATATCTACCTCAATGACTCCAGTTTACATGTATATATCTACCTCAATGACTCCAGTTTACATGTATATATCTACCTCAATGACTCCAGTTTACATGTATATATCTACCTCAATGACTCCAGTTTACATGTATATATCTACCTCAATGACTCCAGTTTACATGTATATATCTACCTCAATGACTCCAATTTACATGTATATATCTACCTCAATGACTCCAGTTTACATGTATATATCTACCTCAATGACTCCAGTTTACATGTATATATCTACCTCAATGACTCCAGTTTACATGTATATATCTACCTCAATGACTCCAGTTTACATGTATATATCTACCTCAATGACTCCAGTTTACATGTATATATCTACCTCAATGACTCCAGTTTACATGTATATATCTACCTCAATGACTCCAGTTTACATGTATATATATCTACCTCAATGACTCCAGTTTACATGTATATATCTACCTCAATGACTCCAGTTTACATGTATATATCTACCTCAATGACTCCAGTATTCCTGTTTACATGTATATATCTACCTCAATGACTCCAGTTTACATGTATATATCTACCTCAATGACTCCAGTACTCCTGTTTACATGTATATATATATATATATATATATATATATGACTCTAGTATTCCTGTTTACATGTATATACTTCACAGTACCAGATTTTGACACACCTACTCATTCAAGGGTTTTTCATAATTATGACTATTTTCTAGATTGTAGAAAAATAGTGAAGACATCCAAACTATGAAATAACACATATTGAATCATGTAGTAAACAAAAAGTGTTAAACAAATCAAAATCCTTCTTATATTTGAGATTCTGAAAAGTAGCCACCCTTTGCCTTGATGACAGTTGTGCACACTCTTGGCATCTCTCAACCAGCTTCATGAGGTAGTCACCTGGAATGCACTTCAATTAACAGATGTGCCTTGCTAAAAGTTATTTTGTGGAATGTCTTCCCTTCTTAATGCATTTGAGCCAATCAGTTGTGTTTTGAAAAGGTAGGGGTGTGGTATGCAGAAGATAGCACTATTTGGTAATGTCACGACTGTCTGAAGAATGGGACCAAAGCGCAGCGTGTGTATAGTTCCACATTTTATTATAACTGTGAAACTATGCAAGACATACAAATAAACTAATAAACAAAACAACAAACCGTGATGAAGAGGTGCAACATACACTTACTCAAAATAATCTCCCACAAAACCTAGTGGGAAAAAACAACAACTTAAATATGATCCCCAATTAGAGACAACGATGACCAGCTGCCTCTAATTGGAGATCATCCCCAAAAAAACAACACAGAAATACAGAAACTAGAACCCCACATAGAAATACATAAACTAGACAAAACCCCCAACATAGAAAAAAGAAACTAGAACCAACATAGACATAAATAAACTAGACAAAACCCCCTCTCACACCCTGACCTACTCTACCATAGAAAAGCTTTGTATGGTCAGGACGTGACAGGTAAAAGACCAAGTCCATATTCTCATTAATGAGGCTGTAGAAGATGGCAGCCGTTTTACGGGCTCCTAACTTATTGTGCTATTGTGTGTGTTTTGTTGCGTTATTTGTAACTTATTTTGTACATAATCTTTCTGCCACCGTCTCTTATGACCGAAAATATCTTCTGGATATCAGGACAGCAATTACTCATCTCATACTGGACGAAGATTTTTTCTTTAATGAGTCGGAGGATTTAATTCAGACACCTCACAAGGCCCAAATCACTGTGATTCACATGAAGAAGAGACGGAGATATCGGGGACGTATGTCGGGGTGCCTTGTAAGGATCAGACAGCGAGTGGGTTATCCGCCTCTACCATCAGTCCTACTAGCCAACGAGCAATCATTGGATAATAAAATGGATGAGCTCCGATCAAGACTATCCTACCAACGGGACATTAAAAACTGTAATATCTTATGTTTCACTGAGTCGTGGCTGAACAACAACATGGATAACATACAGCGGCTGGGTTTTCGGTGCATCGGAAAGATAGAACAGCTGCCTCCGGTAAGACAAGTGGTGGTGGTCTGTGTCTATTTATAAATAACAGCTGGTGCACAAAATCTAAAATTAAGGAAGTCTCTAGGTTTTGCTCGCCTGAGGTAGAGTATCTCATGATAAGCTGTAGACCACACTATTTACCAAGAGAGTTTTCATCTATATTTTTCTTAGCTGTCTATTTACTACCACAAACTGGCACTAAGACCGCAAACTGGCACTAAGACTAAGACCACTAAGACCGCACTCTACGAGCTGTATAAGGCCATAAGCAAACAAGAAAATGCTCATCCAGAGGCAGCGCTCCTAGTGGCCGGGGACATTAATGCAGGAAAACGTACATCTGTTTTACCTCATTTCTACCAGCATGTTACATGTGCAACCAAAGGGAAAAAACTCTAGACCACTTTTACTCCACACAAAGTACTCCGTCACCCTCTATTTGGCAAATCTAACCATAACTCTATCCTCCTGATTCCTGCTTACAAGCAGAAACTAAAGCAGGAAGTACCAGTGACCCGCTTAATACTGAAGTGGTCAGATGACGCAGATGCTAAGCTACAGGACTGTTTTCTAGCACAGACTGGAATATGTTCCGGGATTCTTCTCATGGCTTTGAGGAGTACACCAGTACACCACATCAGTCATTGGCTTCATCAATAAGTGCATTGATGACGTTGTCCCCACAGTGACCGTACGTAAACACCCCAACCAAAAGCCATGGATTACAGGCAACATCCGCATCGAGCTAAAGGGTAGAGCTGCTGCTTTCAAGGAGCGGGATTCTAACCCAGACACTTATAAGAAATCCCGCTAGGCTACCCGAACTATTTGCATTGTATTTGTTATATATCTATCTCAATGACTCCAATACTCCTGTTTACGTGCATATATCTACCTCAATGACTGGTACCCCACTTTACATGTAAATACACTATATATATATAGTACAATATGCGGACACCCCTTCAAATTGATGGATTTGGCTATTTCAACCACACCTGTTGCTGACAGGTGTATAAAATTGAGCACACATCCATGCAATCTCCATAGACAAACATTGGCAGTAGAATGGCCTAACTGAAGAGCTCATTGACTTTCAGCGTGGCACTGTCATAGGATGCCACCTTTTCAACAAGTCAGTTCGTCAAATTTCTGCCCCTCTAGAGCTACTGTAAGTGCTGTAATTGTGAAGTGGAAATGTTTAGGAGCAACAACGGCTCAGCCGCGAAGTGGTAGGCCACACAAGCTCACAGAACAGTACCGTCGAGTGCTGAAGCGCGCAGCGCATAAAAATCATCTAGATGATTCTGTGCTTCCAACTTTGTGACAACAGTTTGGGGTAGGCCCTTTCCTGTTTCAGCATGACAATGCCCTTGTGCACAAAGTGAGGTCCATACAGAAATGGTTTGTTGAGATTGGTGTGGAAGAACTTGACTGGCCTGCACAGAGCCCTGACCTCAGCCCCATCGAACACTTTTGGGATGAATTGGAATGCAGACTGCGAGCCAGGCCTAATTGCTCAACATCAGTACCCGACATCACTAATGCTCTTGTGGCTGAATGGAAGCAAGTCCCCTCAGCAATGTTCGCACATCTAGTGGAAAGCCTTCCCAGAAGAGTCCATGCTGTTATAGCAACAAAGGGGGGGACCAACTCCATATTAATGCCCAGGATTTTGGAGTGAGATGTCCGACGAGCAGGTATCCACCTACTTTTGGTCTTATAGTGTATCTATCTTAACTGTGTTGGGGAGTATTTGATTGTATGTAATCTGATTATTAAAAAAAAAAAACTGTAATCAGTTACATTATCAGATAAAAATATTGTAATCAGATTACAGATACACAACTAGATGATTACTAGTTACACCACCATAATTACAGTGTGAAGGGTTACTGGAGATATTGAGGTACAGTAGAAGTTGGCTATAAAACATAAACAGATCTGGGCCCACCAAGCTACCTTGGGTTAGGTCAGATCTGGCACCACCAAGCTACCTTGGGTTAGGTCAGATCTGGGCCCACCAAGCTACCTTGGGTTAGGTCAGATCTGGGCCCACCAAGCTACCTTGGGTTAGGTCAGATCTGGGCCCACCAAGCTACCTTGGGTTAGGTCAGATCTGGCACCACCAAGCTACCTTGGGTTAGGTCAGATCTGGGCCCACCAAGCTACCTTGGGTTAGGTCAGATCTGGCACCACCAAGCTACCTTGGGTTAGGTCAGATCTGGGCCCACCAAGCTACCTTGGGTTAGGTCAGATCTGGGCCCACCAAGCTACCTTGGGTTAGGTCAGATCTGGCACCACCAAGCTACCTTGGGTAGCGCATTCTTGGTTAAGGGCTTGTAAGTAACCATTTCACTGTAAGGTTCACACCTGTTGTACTCGGCGCATGTGACTAATAACGTTTTATTTTATTTTATCCAAGCTACCTTGGGTTAGCTCAGATCGAAGCTACCTTGGGTTAGCTCAGATCGAAGCTACCTTGGGTTAGCTCAGATCCAAGCTACCTTGGGTTAGCTCAGATCCAATCTACCTTGGGTTAGCTCAGATCTGGCACCACCAAGCTACCTTGGGTTAGGTCAGATCTGGGCCCACCAAGCTACCTTGGGTTAGGTCAGATCTGGGCCCACCAAGCTACCTTGGGTTAGGTCAGATCTGGCACCACCAAGCTACCTTGGGTTAGGTCAGATCTGGGCCCACCAAGCTACCTTGGGTTAGGTCAGATCTGGCACCACCAAGCTACCTTGGGTTAGGTCAGATCTGGGCCCACCAAGCTACCTTGGGTTAGGTCAGATCTGGCACCACCAAGCTACCTTGGGTTAGGTCAGATCTGGCACCACCAAGCTACCTTGGGTTAGGTCAGATCTGGGCCCACCAAGCTACCTTGGGTTAGGTCAGATCTGGGCCCACCAAGCTACCTTGGGTTAGGTCAGATCTGGCACCACCAAGCTACCTTGGGTAGCGCATTCTTGGTTAAGGGCTTGTAAGTAACCATTTCACTGTAAGGTTCACACCTGTTGTACTCGGCGCATGTGACTAATAACGTTTTATTTTATTTTATCCAAGCTACCTTGGGTTAGCTCAGATCGAAGCTACCTTGGGTTAGCTCAGATCGAAGCTACCTTGGGTTAGCTCAGATCCAAGCTACCTTGGGTTAGCTCAGATCCAATCTACCTTGGGTTAGCTCAGATCCAAGCTACCTTGGGTTAGCTCAGATCCAAGCTACCTTGGGTTAGCTCAGATCCAAGCTACCTTGGGTTAGCTCAGATCCAAGCTACCTTGGGTTAGCTCAGCTGTAGCCAAACATAATACGAGAGAACTTTTGACCAGGTCCCACAGGGTACCCTTTGAAACACAGAAAGATAATAAGCAGGTTATTATCTGACCTGGCTCCTCCTCTGGCTCCTCCTCTTTCTGAACAGGGAACTGCAGGTGTGTGGCCAGACCCATGTTTGGACTGTAGTACGTCTCCACCAGGTCAGTCAGCACAGAGAAGAACCGGATAGGGACACCCTCAGAGGCCTGGAGACAGAGACAGAGACAGAGACAGAGACAGAGACAGAGAAACAACAAACACTGGTTAGTGGCACATACTACTGAGTCTAGTAATAACATCAGTCACAGGCTACGAGTCTAGAGAGCAAAACATCAGTCACAGGCTAGAACTCTAGAGAGCACAACATCAGTCACAGGCTAGAACTCTAGAGAGGACAACATCAGTCACAGGCTAGGAGTCTAGAGAGCACAAAATCAATCACAGGCTAGAACTCTACAGAGCACAACATCAGTCACAGTCTAGAACTCTAGAGAGCACAACATCAGTCACAGGCTAGAACTCTAGAGAGGACAACATTAGTCACAGTCTAGATGTCACGTCCTGACCGTAGTATGTTGTTATTTTCTATGGTAGAGTAGGTCAGGGCGTGACAGGGGGTGTTTGTCTATGTTTTGTATTTCTATGTTCAGTTTCTAGTTTTGTATTTCTATGTTGGTGTTGTTTGGTATGATCTCCAATTAGAGGCAGCTGGTCGTCGTTGTCTCTAATTGGAGGTCATATTTAAGCTGATGTTTGTCCCACCTGTTTTTGTGGGTGATTATATTTTGTGAGTAGTGTTTGTTTCTCCTCTGCGTCACGGTTTGTTGTTTTGTCCTTCAGTTTATTTTGTATTGCATAAAGTTTCACAGTCTAATAAATACCTGGAACGAAACACACACTGCATTTTGGTCCGATCCTTTAGACAACCGTGACACTAGAACTCTAGAGAGCAATACATCAGTCACAGGCTAGGAGTCTATAGAGCACAACATCAGTCACAGGCTATCACTCTAGAGAGCAAAACATCTGTCACAGGCTATAACTCTTGAGAGGACAACATCAGTCACAGGCTAGAACTCTAGAGAGCAAAACATCAGTCACAGGCTAGGAGTCTAGAGAGCAAAACATCAGTCACAGGCTAGAACTCTAGAGAGCAAAACATCAGTCACAGGCTAGAACTCTAGAGAGCACAACATCAGTCACAGGCTAGAACTCTATAGAGCACAACATCAGTCACAGGCTATAACTCTAAAGAGCACAAAATCAGTCACAAGCTAGAACTCTAGAGAGTAAAACATCAGTCACATGCTAGGAGTCTATAGAGCAAAACATCAGTCACAGGCTAGAACTCTAGAGAGCAAAACATCAGTCACAGGCTAGAACTCTATAGAGCACAACATCAGTCACAGGCTAGAACGCTAGAGAGCAAAACATCAGTCACAGGCTAGGAGTCTAGAGAGCAAAACATCAGTCACAGGCTAGAACTCTAGAGAGCAAAACATCAGTCACAGGCTAGAACTCTAGAGAGCACAACATCAGTCACAGGCTAGAACTCTAAAGAGCACAAAATCAGTCACAGGCTAGAACTCTAGAGAGTAAAACATCAGTCACAGGCTAGGAGTCTATAGAGCAAAACATCAGTCACAGGCTAGAACTCTAGAGAGCAAAACATCAGTCACAGACTAGAACTCTAGAGAGCAAAACATCAGTCACAGGCTAGAACTCTATAGAGCACAACATCAGTCACAGGCTAGAACTCTAGAGAGGACAACATCAGTCACAGAATAAAACTCTAGAGAGGACAACATCAGTCTCAGGCTAGAACTCTAGAGAGCACAACATCAGTCACAGGCTAGAACTCTATAGAGCACAACATCAGTCACAGGCTAGGAGTCTAGAGAGCAAAACATCAGTCACAGGCTAGAACTCTAGAGAGCAAAACATCAGTCACAGGCTAGAACTCTATAGAGCACAACATCAGTCACAGGCTAGAACTCTAGAGAGGACAACATCAGTCACAGAATAAAACTCTAGAGAGGACAACATCAGTCTCAGGCTAGAACTCTATAGAGCACAACATCAGTCACAGGCTAGAACTCTAAAGAGCACAACATCAGTCACAGGCTAGAACTCTAGAGAGGACAACATCAGTCAGGGGCTAGAACTCTAGATAGCAAAACATCAGTTAAAGGCTAGAACTCTAAAGAGTAAAACATCAGTCACAGGCTAGAACTCTAGATAGCAAAACATCAGTTACAGGCTAGGAGTCTAGAGAGCACAACATCAGTCACGGGCTAGAACTCTAGATAGCAAAACATCAGTCACAGGCTAGAACTCTAAAGAGTAAAACATCAGTCACAGGCTAGAACGCTAGAGAGCAAAACATCAGTCACAGGCTAGGAGTCTAGAGAGCAAAACATCAGTCACAGGCTAGAACTCTAGAGAGCAAAACATCAGTCACAGGCTAGAACTCTAGAGAGCACAACATCAGTCACAGGCTAGAACTCTAAAGAGCACAAAATCAGTCACAGGCTAGAACTCTAGAGAGTAAAACATCAGTCACAGGCTAGGAGTCTATAGAGCAAAACATCAGTCACAGGCTAGAACTCTAGAGAGCAAAACATCAGTCACAGACTAGAACTCTAGAGAGCAAAACATCAGTCACAGGCTAGAACTCTATAGAGCACAACATCAGTCACAGGCTAGAACTCTAGAGAGGACAACATCAGTCACAGAATAAAACTCTAGAGAGGACAACATCAGTCTCAGGCTAGAACTCTAGAGAGCACAACATCAGTCACAGGCTAGAACTCTATAGAGCACAACATCAGTCACAGGCTAGGAGTCTAGAGAGCAAAACATCAGTCACAGGCTAGAACTCTAGAGAGCAAAACATCAGTCACAGGCTAGAACTCTATAGAGCACAACATCAGTCACAGGCTAGAACTCTATAGAGCACAACATCAGTCACAGGCTAGAACTCTATAGAGCACAACATCAGTCACAGGCTAGAACTCTATAGAGCACAACATCAGTCACAGGCTAGAACTCTAAAGAGCACAACATCAGTCACAGGCTAGAACTCTAGAGAGGACAACATCAGTCAGGGGCTAGAACTCTAGATAGCAAAACATCAGTTAAAGGCTAGAACTCTAAAGAGTAAAACATCAGTCACAGGCTAGAACTCTAGATAGCAAAACATCAGTTACAGGCTAGGAGTCTAGAGAGCACAACATCAGTCACGGGCTAGAACTCTAGATAGCAAAACATCAGTCACAGGCTAGAACTCTAAAGAGTAAAACATCAGTCACAGGCTAGGAGTCTATAGAGTACAACATGTCACAGGCTAGAACTCTAGAGAGCACAACATCAGTCACAGGCTAGAACTCTAGAGAGGACAACATCAGTCACGGGCTAGAACTCTAGATAGCAAAACATCAGTTACAGGCTAGGAGTCTAGAGAGCACAACATCAGTCACGGGCTAGAACTCTAGATAGCAAAACATCAGTCACAGGCTAGAACTCTAAAGAGTATAACATCAGTCAAAGGCTAGGAGTCTATAGAGTACAACATGTCACAGGCTAGAACTCTAGAGAGCACAACATCAGTCACAGTCTAGGAGTCTAGAGAGCAAAACATCAGTCACAGGCTAGAACTCTAGAGAGCACAACATCAGTCACAGGCTAGAACTCTAGAGAGCACAACATCAGCAAGACAAGAACACTGCAGAGCACCACATCAAGACAAGTACACTACAGAGCACGACAGCAAGACACAGGCTAGTAGCCTATTCTTCTCATGTCTCTACTTGGTGCTTAATTTATGGTGCTGGTATAGATCTTTCTGGTGCAGGTATAGATCTTTCTGGTGCAGGTATAGAGCTTTCTGGTGCAGGTATAGATCTTTCTGGTGCAGGTATAGATATTTCTGGTGCTGGTATAGATATTTCTGGTGCAGGTATAGATCTTTCTGGTGTAGGTATAGATAGGTATAGATATTTCTGGTGCAGGTATAGATATTTCTGGTGCAGGTATAGATCTTTCTGGTGCAGGTATAGATCAGTCTGGTGTTGGTATAGATATTTCTGGTGCTGGTATAGATCTTTCTGGTGCAGGTATAGAGCTTTCTGGTGCAGGTATATATATTTCTGGTGCTGGTATAGATATTTCTGGTGCTGGTATAGATCTTTCTGGTGCAGGTATAGAGCTTTCTGGTGCAGGTATAGATATTTCTGGTGCAGGTATAGATATTTCTGGTGCTGGTATAGATATTTCTGGTGTAGGTATAGATAGGTATAGATATTTCTGGTGCATTTAGATATTTCTGGTGCAGGTATAGATCTTTCTTGTGTAGGTATAGATAGGTATAGATATTTCTGGTGCAGGTATAGATATTTCTGGTGCAGATATAGATATTTCTGGTGCTGGTATAGATCTTTCTGGTGCTGGTATAGATATTTCTGGTGCTGGTATAGATCTTTCTGGTGCTGGTAGAGATCTTTCTGGTGTAGGTATAGATATTTCTGGTGCAGGTATAGATATTCCTGGTGCAGGTATAGATATTTTTGGTGCGGGTATAGATATTCCTGGTGCAGGTATAGATATGTCTGGTGCTGGTATAGATCTTTCTGGTGCAGGTATAGATCTTTCTGGTGCTGGTATAGATATTTCTGGTGCTGGTATAGATCTTTCTGGTGCAGGTATAGAGCTTTCTGGTGCTGGTATAGGTATTTATGGTGCAGGTATAGATATTTCTGGTGCAGGTATAGATATTTCTGGTGCTGGTATAGATCTTTCTGGTGCAGGTATAGATATTTCTGGTGCTGGTAGAGATCTTTCTGGTGTAGGTATAGATATTTCTGGTGCAGGTATAGATATTCCTGGTGCAGGTATAGATATTTTTGTTGCGGGTATAGATCTTTCTGGTGCAGGTATAGATATTTCTGGTGCTGGTATAGATCTTTCTGGTGTAGGTATAGATATTTCTGGTGCAGGTATAGATATTCCTGGTGCAGGTATAGATATTTTTGTTGCGGGTATAGATCTTTCTGGTGCAGGTATAGAGCTTTCTGGTGCTGGTATAGGTATTTATGGTGCAGGTATAGATATTTCTGGTGCAGGTATAGATATTCCTGGTGCAGGTATAGATATTTCTGGTGCTGGTATAGATCTTTCTGGTGCTGGTATAGATATTTCTGGTGCTGGTATAGAGCTTTCTGGTGCAGGTATAGTTCTTTCTGGTGCTGGTATAGATATTTCTGGTGCTGTATAGGTATTTATGGTGCAGGTTTAGATATTTATGGTGCAGGTATAGATATTTATGGTGCAGGTATAGATATTTCTGGTGCTGGTATAGATGAGTGTAGCAACACAAGAGCAAGATCTTAGATGGCTTTACTGTCGCATGTTTCCAGAGACTTTAGCTCATGTTGTTTGAATGACAGGTTTTCCTTCTATAACGACCATACAGCTTACATACTGTTATAAAGGACTTTGTACTGTTAGGCTACATTCCAAGGGCGTATCAACTACCAAGTCACCTGTTATTTTATAGCCCCCCTTTTCATTGTCATTGTGGATGTTGTTTTTCTTTGTGAAGTTTCCGTTATTTTCTTTTAAAGCACCACGAGATGAACCTTGTGGCTTGTCATACGCCCACGCTAGGGGATCATTTAAAACCTCCTGCAACTGAAAGAGGAAGAAGCTTTTGATCAGCGTTAGCAGAGTAGCCTGTAGAATCTACAGCATCCTTCAACATTAGCAGAGTAGCCTGTAGGATCTCCAGTACCCTTCAACATTAGCAGAGTAGCCTGTAGGATCTACAGCACCCTTCAACGTTAGCAGAGTAGCCTGTAGGATCTCCAGTACCCTTCAACATTAGCAGAGTAGCCTGTAGGATCTCCAGTACCCTTCAACATTAGCAGAGTAGCCTGTAGGATCTACAGCACCCTTCAACGTTAGCAGAGTAGCCTGTAGGATCTCCAGTACCCTTCAACATTAGCAGAGTAGCCTGTAGGATCTACAGCACCCTTCAACGTTAGCAGAGTAGCCTGTAGGATCTACAGCACCCTTCAACATTAGCAGAGTAGCCTGTAGGATCTACAGCACCCTTCAACATTAGCAGAGTAGCCTGTAGGATCTACAGCACCCTTCAACATTAGCAGAGTAGCCTGTAGGATCTACAGCACCCTTCAACATTAGCAGAGTAGCCTGTAGGATCTACAGCACCCTTCAACATTAGCAGAGTAGCCTGTAGGATCTACAGCACCCTTCAACATTAGCAGAGTAGCCTGTAGGATCTACAGCACCCTTCAACGTTAGCAGAGTAGCCTGTAGGAATCTACAGCACCCTTCAACATTAGCAGAGTAGCCTGTAGGATCTACAGCACCCTTCAACATTAGCAGAGTAGCCTGTAGGATCTACAGCACCCTTCAACATTAGCAGAGTAGCCTGTAGGATCTACAGTACCCTTCAACATTAGCCTGTAGGATCTCCAGTACCCTTCATTTCTGCGTATAGGGCAAGTTAAAACTCAAGAACTTGTAAATCAGCATTGATGACTTTCGTGCTTTCCAGCTACAATAGATCAATTAAAAACGAATCTAATCTATCTAACTGTGGACTGTAGTATTTTTGTCACGTCCTGGCCAGTATAAGGGTTAATTGGTATTGTAGTTTGGTCAGGACGTGGCAGAGGGTATTTGTGTTATGGTATTCGGGGTGGTGTGTTTGTTGTAGGGGATTTGATTTGTGTATTCCGGGGTTTTTGGGCACTGTTCCTTGTTTTGTATGTCTATGATTGATCTAGCTGTTGTATGTCTGTGTGGTTAATTGGGGTTGGGACTCTCAATTGAAGGCAGGTGTTGTCCATTTGCCTTTGATTGAGAGTCCCATATATTAGGGTGTGTTTGTATGTGTCTTTTGTGGGAGATTGTTTTTGCACTGCGTTAGGATAGCCTGCAAAACTGTTGCACTGTCATTGTTTATTGTTTTTTTTGTATAGTGTTCACGTGAGCAATTTATTAAATTCAAAAATGAACACGACATCCGCTGCGTATTGGTCTACATTTTCAGATGACGATTTCGCTATATCGTCAGAAGACGTAGACAGCCGTGACAATTTTCTCCAGGTTTGGAATATTCTGACTGCCACAGTAATAAGGACATGAATAATAATGTACAATAACCAAATGTATTTAAATCTCGACTTCAACCTCTGGGTGACAGAGAGAGCAGAGAGCATGGAGCTACAGCTGCCGTGACACCCGCTGTGCTGTACACACCTTTTATAGAATAGACTATAGTGTACAGTCTGTTTATTGAATAGAGACTGTAGTGTACAGTCTGATAATAGAATAGAGACTGTAATGTACAGTCTGTTTATAGAATAGAGACTGTAATGTACAGTCTGTTTATTGAATAGAGACTGTAATGTACAGTCTGTTTATAGAATAGAGACTGTAATGTACAGTCTGTTTATAGAATAGAGACTGTAGTGTACAGTCTGTTTATTGAATAGAGACTGTAGTGTAAAGTATGTTTATTGAATAGAGACTGTAATGTACAGTCTGTTTATTGAATAGAGACTGTAATGTACAGTCTGTTTATAGAATAGACTGTAATTTACAGTCTATTTTTTGAATAGAGACTGTAATGTACAGTGTGTTTATTGAATAGAGGACAGGAGCAGTGTTACACATTCACAGCCAAAGCAAGTCACAGTTAATATCAAGTGTCTAGTTTTACAGAACGCTCAAATTTTAGCCCCTGTCTTGCATTGGTCCCAAACACCACGCAAACAATACAAGTGGATTTGGTGCAATGCATAACCATAATAGGTTACACAATATTCACAATAAAATGCTAGATTCCAGAACTCTCCCTCCACACATATGGCCTGTCTTCATTTCTGAAAGCATTGAAAGCAAAAAGCAGAAGTTGTCTGATGCATGAGAAATTGAGAAATGGCTCTTAAAATATCCCGTAACACCAAACACCTGGAAGTGGACTATAACAAACAGTCTGTCATCATGAATTGCTTTATCATATCACCTCCACCTTACCGGCCACCCTAGACCCACTTCAGTTTGCTTACCGCCCCCAACAGGTCCACAGACGATGCAATCGTCATCACACTGCACACTGCCCTATCCCCATCTGGACAAGAGGAATACCTATGTAAGAATGCTGTTCATTGACTACAGCTCAACATTTAACACCATAGTACCGTCCAAGCTCATCATAAAGCTGGAGGCCTGGGGTCTCTACCACGCCCTGTACAATTGGGTCCTGGACTTTCTGACGGACCACCCAACATCTCCACTTTGCTGACCGTCAACACTGGGGCCCCACAAGGGTGCGTGCTCAGCCCTCTCCTGTACTCCCTGTTCAGCCACGACTGCGTGGCCACGCACCTCCAACTCAATCATCAAGTTTTCAGACAACACAACAGTAGTAGGCTTGATTACCAAAAACGACGAGACAGTTTACAGGGAGGAGGTGAGGGCTCTGGGAGTGTGGTGTCAGGAAAACAACCTCTCACTCAACGTCAACAAAACAAAGGAGATGATCGTGGACTTCAGGAGACAGCAGAGGGAGCAGCCCCCTATCCACATCGACGGGACAGTAGTGGAGAAGGTGGAAAGATTTAAGTCCCTCGGTGTACACATCACAGACAAACTGAAATGGTCCACCCACACAGACAGTGTGGTGAAGAACCTCAGGAGGCTGAAGAAATTTGGCTTGTCACCCAAAACCCTGACAAACTTTTACAGATGCTCAATCGAGAGTATTTTGTCAGGCTGCATCACCGCCTGGTACAGCAACTGCACTGCCCACAACCGCAAGGCTCTCCAGAGGATGGTACGGTCTGCACAATGCATCACCGGGGGCAAACTACCGGCCCTCCTTGACACCTACAGCACCCGATGTCACAGGAAGGCCAAAAAGATCATCAAGGACATCAACCACCCGAGCCATTTCCTGTTCACAACGCTATCATCCAGAAGGCGAGGTCAGTACAGGTGCATCAAAGCTGGGACCGAGAGACTGAAGAACAGCTTCTATCTCAAGGCCAACAGACTGTTAAACAGCCATCACTAACTCAGAGAGGCTGCTGCCTACATTGAGACCCAATCACTGGACACTTTAATAAATGGATCACTAGTCACTTTAAACAATCTCACTTTAAATAATACCACTTTGAATAAATAATATCTTACATTACTCATATCACATGTATATACTGTATTTTATACCATCTATTGCACCTTGCCTATGCCGCTCGGCCATCGCTCATCCATATATTTATATGTACATATTCTCATTCACCCCTTTAGATGTGTGTGTATTAGGTAGTTGTTGGGGAATTGTTAGATTACTTGTTAGATATTACTGCACTGTCGGAGCTAGAAGCACAAGCATTTCGCTACACTCACATTAACATTTGCTAAACACGTGTATGTGACCAATACAATTTGTTTTATTAGATTTTTTACTAGCTATAGATGGTGTTATAACACCTAGTAGACTATACCAGCTATAGATGGTGTTATAACACCCAGTAGACTATACCAGCTATAGATGGTGTTATAACACCCAGTAGACTATACCAGCTATAGATAGTGTTATAACACCCAGGAGACTATACCAGCTATAGATGGTGTTATAACGCCCAGTAGACTATACCAGCTATAGATGGTGTTATAACACCCAGTAGACTATACCGGCTATAGATGGTGTTATAACACCCAGTAGACTATACCGGCTATAGATGGTGTTATAACACCCAGTAGACTATACCAGCTATAGATGGTGTTATAACACCCAGTAGACTATACCAGCTATAGATGGTGTTATAACACCTAGTAGACTATACCAGCTATAGATGGTGTTATAACACCCAGTACACTATACCAGCTATAGATGGTGTTATAACACCCAGTAGACTATACCAGCTATTCAGTAGTTGGTGGTGTAACACCCAGGACATGTGTTGTGAAGATGAAAGTAATACCATAACATTTTGTGTAAGGGGATCCAGTCACAAAACAGGGTGAAGATCCCTCACATTGCATTTGGTAAGAATATATATTGTGGAGCTGTCTGACTGACCTGGACAGAGAGCTTCCTCTCCTCATTGGGTAGGATCCTGTAGGTATACACACAGTTCTGGTACCTGGAAATAGGAAAGATGGGTTATCATAATACAGTTTACAGAGATGTCTTGAGAAGTGGTCTGAGTCATGAGAAGCAGTCTGGGTCTTAAGAAGCCGTCTGGGTCTGGGTCTGAAGAGGTTGAGTCTGGGTTTCTGGTTTAAAGTAACTGACATTTCACAGCAGCGTGTGACAGGTGCAGTAATGACAGATGGCATGACCTCAAACACACTTCCGTTGGTCTTTGTGTCCAATGGAAAAGAGTACATGACCATTCATTTATTTTGTTTTAGCGATTATTCTAATAAAAGCTCACAGTGACACAGAGATTTGTGGTGTGAGTTGTACGATGGAGTCTACCCAGCTTTCCAGCATGACCCCTGTATGTGCCGATGAGTTTGCCGCTGCAGTAAGCAGGTGTACCTTTAAAATAGGTCTACGTTACATAGAATTCCTGCTAAAGATAGATTTAGTCACATCTAAAACTGCATGCAACAGCAACAGTATACTAGACAGTTTCTCTGGTTAATCAAAGTCTTGAGCAAAACATTTTAAATTCCACCCGATGTACTTGTTGGCATGATTTATGTCACGATGTAAGGAAACAGAAAGTCAACATCGCACTGGTCCGCTATACAATCCAAACACTGTCATTAGGCAGAGTCGCGTTCTAGGAGAATATGTATCCGAAATACAACTAGGGATTTGACAGTTCAGATTGAAATCACTCCCAATAACAACAGTGTGTTTAGCGTGGGTCATTGTTTTTGTCTGATTTAAAGGTCTTGTTTTAATCAGGGATCTTCCTACTCCAAGCTACTTTGATCTGTGCATGCAAAAGGGTCAAGACTTCAAAATGATCTTCCTTCCTCAATTTGAACTTTGTACAACAGCGTTGTAGCTCAGTAAATGTTTAGCTGTCAATGATTTCCTTATCTGTCTCTCTCTCTGCATATGAAGAGGTATAAGGGACGAGTTCTCAACATAATCTTCCTTCTTCAATTTGATCTTTCCAACAGAATATTGGACTGTTAAACTGTCAGTTTTACCCATATATATATATATAAAAAATAAAAATAAATATATATATATCTTCAAAAAGTTGTCAGAATGGACATTTTACTTACAGAACACAGAGGGCATAAGCACCCTGTATGGACTCACTGTCCCGGAGGAGGAAGCTTCCATCCCTGGCTGCTTTGGAGAGCAGATCCTCAGCCTTAGATCGGGTGATATTACCATGGTGCCATGGCTGGGGCGACGTAGACATCCTGGTTCTCTGAAAACACTCAGCTAGAGAGTTCAGTTCTCTACTGAAAACACTCAGCTACAAACAGACAAGAGTTGGGTTCTCTAATGAAAACACTCAGCTAGAGAGTTCAGTTCTCTAATGAAAACACTCAGCTAGAGAGTTCAGTTCTCTACTGAAAACACTCAGCTAGAGAGTTCAGTTCTCTACTGAAAACACTCAGCTAGAGAGTTCAGTTCTCTACTGAAAACACCCAGCTAGAGAGTTCAGTTCTCTACTGAAAACACTCAGCTAGAGAGTTCAGTTCTCTACTGAAAACACTCAGCTAGAGAGTTCAGTTCTCTACTGAAAACACTCAGCTAGAGAGTTCAGTTCTTTACTGAAAACACTCAGCTAGAGAGTTCAGTTCTCCACTGAAAACACTCAGCTAGAGACATGTTTCTCACAGTCTTCTCTCTTGCTCTCTCCCTCTGTTGCTCTCTCTTTTACTCTCTGTTTCTCTCTTACTCTCTATATCTCTCTCTCTTCCTGTTAGTGAGGCGAAAGCTGTAAAAAGGAAGCTGCTACAAACACGGCTGTGAACTTCCTCATTTGAGAAGTTAGAAAGAGAGAGGAGGGCCAGAGAGAGAGCTGAACCACTAACACCACACACACACACACACACACACACACACACACACACACACACACACACACACACACACACACACACACACACACACACACACACACACACACACACACACACACACACGCACATGCACACGACTGCGGGTCACAGACCTCTGTCACACTGTTGTAATAGTTACCCAAGGCTAAAACTATCTTTCCACCACTGTCATGTTGAACTGTCTGATAGAAAACATACATTTAGTGGCCTGTTTTTTTGCCTGTGAGAGGTTAGAAGAAACATGTTTCATGTGAGGAAAAAAGATACAAGTTTCATCTGAGGTTAGAAAATACATGTTTCATCTGTTCTGGGTTGCATCCCAAATGGCACCCTATGCCCTATGAGGCCTGGTCGAAAGTAGTGCACTATATAGGGAATAGGGTGCCATAGGGTCCTGGTCTAAAGTAGTGCACTATATAAGGAATAGGGTGCCATAGGGTCCTGGTCTAAAGTAGTGCACTATATAAGGAATAGGGGGCCATAGGGCTCTGGTCTAAAGTAGTGCACTATATATAGTGAATAGGGTTCCATTTGGAACGCACAACCCCTGGTCTGAAAAGGGAAGGAGTCATGAGAAGGTTCCATGTGTGTGGGTGTAGGGTTTATGGTTTGTGTTATCACATCTGACACATCTGTATAAGCGCTGTTAGCATTAGGCTAATGAAGAGGAAGATATGCTGCTTTGAATAGTTTCAGGAAACCCAATAAACCCTCTGGTTAGGATTCTAGTACTCTACTCAAACAGTGCAGGTGGCTGTGAAATAGACTAAAGGTCTAAGTTCTAGGCCTAGCCGCCAGTTAGTACACCTACTTTACAGAGAGAGCCTACTGGTTACTACTGGTAACTACTGGTTCCTACTGGTCACTACTGGTTACCACTGGTTACCACTGGTTACTACTGGTTACTACTAGTTCCTACAGGTCACTACTGGTTACCACTGGTTACCACTGGTTACTACTGGTCACTACTGGTCACTACTGGTCACTACTGGTTCCTACAGGTCACTACTGGTTCCTACTGGTCACTACTGGTTCCTACTGGTCACTACTGGTCACTACTGGTCACTACTGGTCCCTACTGGTCACTACTGGTCACTACTGGTCACTACTGGTTCCTACAGGTCACTACTGGTTACCACTGGTTACCACTGGTTACTACTGGTCACTACTGGTCACTACTGGTTCCTACTGGTCATTTCTGGTTCCTACAGGTCACTACTGGTCACTACTGGTTCCTACAGGTCACTACTGGTTCCTACTGGTCACTACTGGTTCCTACTGGTCACTACTGGTCACTACTGGTCACTACTGGTTCCTACAGGTCACTACTGGTCACTACTGGTTCCTACAGGTCACTACTGGTCACTACAGGTCACTACTGGTCACTACTGGTTCCTACAGGTCACTACTGGTTCCTACTGGTCACTACTGGTTCCTACAGATCACTACTGGTTACTACTGGTCACTACTGGTCACTACTGGTTCCTACAGGTCACTACTTGTTCCTACTGGTCACTACTGGTCACTACTGGTCACTACAGGTCACTACTGGTCACTACTGGTTCCTACTGGTCACTACTGGTTCCTACTGGTCACTACTGGTCACTACTGGTCACTACTGGTTCCTACAGGTCACTACTGGTCACTACTGGTCACTACTAGTTCCTACAGGTCACTACTGGTCACTACAGGTCACTACTGGTCACTACTGGTTCCTACAGGTCACTACTGGTCACTACTGGTCACTACTGGTCACTACTGGTTCCTACAGGTCACTACTGGATCCTACAGGTCACTACAGGTCACTACTGGTTCCTACAGGTCACTACTGGTTCCTACTGGTCACTACTAGTCACTACTGGTTCCTACTGGTCACTACTGGTCACTACTGGTCACTACAGGTCACTACTGGTTCCTACTGGTCACTACTGGTCACTACTGGTCACTACTGGTTCCTACTGGTCACTACAGGTCACTACTGGTTCCTACTGGTCACTACTGGTCACTACAGGTCACTACTGGTTCCTACAGGTCACTACTGGTTCCTACTGGTCACTACTGGTTCCTACAGGTCACTACTGGTTCCTACTGGTCACTACAGGTTCCTACTGGTCTCTACTAGTTACCACTGGTCACTACTGGTTCCTACAGATCACTACTGGTTACTACTGGTCACTACAGGTTCCTACTGGTCACTACTGGTTCCTACTGGTCACTACTGGTTCCTACTGGTCACTACTGGTTCCTACTGGTTACTTCTGGTTAGTACAGGTTACTACAGGTCACTACTGTTCACTACTGGTTACCACAGACACATGCATCCACTGTCTGAGTCACATGACCTGAAAAGAGAACCCACAGTCTGAGTCACATGACCTGAAAAGAGAACCCACAGTCTGAGTCACATGACCTACACAATGAGGTGTTACTGAACCCTGAAGGTTTCTATCCTGTCTGTGTATGAGTCTCAAATGTCACCCTATTTCCTACCTCATTTCCACCTACCTCATCCCTATATTGTTATTATTTACTTTTCTGCTCTTTTACACACCAGTATCACTACTTACACATCATCATCTGCTCATCTATCACTCCAGTGTTAATTTGCTAAATTGTAATTACTTTGCTACTATGACCTATTTATTGCCATACCTCCTCACACCATTTGCACACACTGTATATAGACTGTTGCTATTGGGTTATTGACTGTACGCTTGCTTATTCCATGTGTAACTCTGTGTTGTTGTTTGTGTCGCACTGCTTTGCTTTATCTTGGCCAGGTCGCAGTTGTAAATGAGAACTTGTTCTCAACTGGCCTACCTGGTTAAATAAAGGACTTGTTCTCAACTGTCCTACCTGGTTAAATAAAGGACTTGTTCTCAACTGTCCTACCTGGTTAAATAAAGGACTTGTTCTCAACTGTCCTACCTGGTTAAATAAAGGACTTGTTCTCAACTGGCCTACCTGGTTAAATAAAGGACTTGTTCTCAACTGTCCTACCTGGTTAAATAAAGGACTTGTTCTCAACTGGCCTACCTGGTTAAATAAAGGACTTGTTCTTAACTAGCCGACCTGGTTAAATAAAGGACTTGTTCTCAACTGTCCTACCTGGTTAAATAAAGGACTTGTTCTCAACTGTCCTACCTGGTTAAATAAAGGACTTGTTCTCAACTGGCCTACCTGGTTAAATAAAGGACTTGTTCTTAACTAGCTGACCTGGTTAAATAAAGGACTTGTTCTCAACTGTCCTACCTGGTTAAATAAAGGACTTGTTCTTAACTAGCCGACCTGGTTAAATAAAGGACTTGTTCTCAACTGTCCTACCTGGTTAAATAAAGGACTTGTTCTTAACTAGCCGACCTGGTTAAATAAAGGACTTGTTCTCAACTGTCCTACCTGGTTAAATAAAGGACTTGTTCTCAACTGTCCTACCTGGTTAAATAAAGGACTTGTTCTCAACTGTCCTACCTGGTTAAATAAAGGACTTGTTCTCAACTGGCCTACCTGGTTAAATAAAGGACTTGTTCTCAACTGTCCTACCTGGTTAAATAAAGGACTTGTTCTTAACTAGCCGACCTGGTTAAATAAAGGACTTGTTCTCAACTGTCCTACCTGGTTAAATAAAGGACTTGTTCTCAACTGTCCTACCTGGTTAAATAAAGGACTTGTTCTCAACTGTCCTACCTGGTTAAATAAAGGACTTGTTCTCAACTGGCCTACCTGGTTAAATAAAGGACTTGTTCTCAACTGTCCTACCTGGTTAAATAAAGGACTTGTTCTCAACTAGCCTACCTGGTTAAATAAAGGACTTGTTCTCAACTGTCCTACCTGGTTAAATAAAGGACTTGTTCTCAACTGGCCTACCTGGTTAAATAAAGGACTTGTTCTCAACTGGCCTACCTGGTTAAATAAAGGACTTGTTCTCAACTAGCCTACCTGGTTAAATAAAGGACTTGTTCTCTACTGTCCTACCTGGTTAAATAAAGGACTTGTTCTCAACTGTCCTACCTGGTTAAATAAAGGACTTGTTCTCAACTAGCCTACCTGGTTAAATAAAGGACTTGTTCTCAACTGTCCTACCTGGTTAAATAAAGGACTTGTTCTCAACTGGCCTACCTGGTTAAATAAAGGACTTGTTCTCAACTGGCCTACCTGGTTAAATAAAGGACTTGTTCTCTACTGGCCTACCTGGTTAAATAAAGGACTTGTTCCCAACTGTCCTACCTGGTTAAATAAAGGACTTGTTCTCAACTAGCCTACCTGGTTAAATAAAGGACTTGTTCTCTACTGTCCTACCTGGTTAAATAAAGGTGAAATGAAATAACTAAAGAAATATAATGCACCACTTTTGACCAGGGCCTGAGTTAATTAAGCAATTAACATCCCATCATGCTTAGGGTCATGTATAAAAATGATGGGCAGGCCATTATATAGAAACCATATGCCATGGCCGTGTCAGTCACCAGATCTCAACCTATCTGAACACTTATGGGAGATTCTGGATTCGGCGCCGGAGACAGCGTTTTCCACCACCACCATCAACAAAACACAAACTGATGGAATTTCTGGTCCCCAGATAGAGGTCCAGACCCAGTAGAATCTACGCCAAGGTGCGTTGAATCTGTTCTGGCTCACGGTGGGCCCAACGCCCTATTAACACACTTTGTGTTGGTGTTTCCTTTATTTCGGCAGTTACCTGGATACCTAGAAGAGGACAGCATGAGGGTTTTAGTGGAAACCCAACAACGTTACGTATTAATTTGATGCAACTCAAGTACAGTTACTTAATAACCACTGAAACAGGCTTCTCTAATCTTGATGCAACTCACATAGTTATTTAACCACTGAAACAGGCTTCTCTAACCTCAGTCTACACTGTACAATATATGTACTATATGGGACATAGACTATATCACCATAGAGGACATACAGTATATAACTATAGGATACATATACCACTATAGGGGACATATACCACTATAGGAGACATATACCACAATAGGATACATATACCACAATAGGGGACATATACCACTATAGGGGACATATACCAATATAGGAGACATATACCACTATAGGGGACATATACCACTATAGGATACATATACCACTATAGGATACATATACCACTATAGGAGACATATATCACAATAGGGGACATATACCACTATAGGGGACATATACCACTATAGGAGACATATACCACTATAGGATACATATACCACTATAGGGGACATATACCACTATAGGGGACATATACCACTATAGGGGACATATACCACTATAGGATACATATACCACTATAGGGGACATATATCACTATAGGATACATATACCACTATAGGATACATATACCACTATAGGGGACATATATCACTATAGGGGACATATATCACAATAGGGGACATATACCACTATAGGAGACATATACCACTATAGGGGACATATACCACTATAGGATACATATACCACTATAGGATACATATACCACAATAGGGGACATATATCACAATAGGGGACATATACCACTATAGGAGACATATACCACTATAGGGGACATATACCACTATAGGAGACATATATCACTATAGGGGACTGTCACGCGTGTGTGTAGGAACGGACCAAGGCTCAGCGTGAATATCGTTCCACATCTTTTATTTGATTGTGAATCTTAGCCAAACAAACAATAAACTAATAAACAAACAACAAACCGTGACGATAGAGGTGCAACATGCACTAACTCAAAATAATCTCCCACAAACAACAGGTGGGAAAAAACAACTACTTAAATATGATCCCCAATTAGAGACAACGATGACCAGCTGCCTCTAATTGGGAATCATACAAAACCCCCAACATAGAAAAAAGAAACTAGAACACAACATAGAAAGAATGAACTAGATAAACATAATCTAGAATGCCCACCCAAATCACACCCTGACCTACCCAAATAGAGAAATAAAAAGGTTCTCTACGATCAGGGCGTGACAGGGACATATAGCACAATAGGGGACATATATCACTATAGGAGACATATACCACTATAGGAGACATACAGCACAATAGGGGACATATATCACTATAGGAGACATATACCACTATAGGAGACATACAGCACAATAGGGGACAAAAATACAATGGATTTCTAACAAGTTATTAATTTACAGTCCCAAAGTAAAGATACAGTATTAGTGAATAAATATAAAAAAAGACAAACAGTTGATAACAGTAAGCCCAGTCTGTGTACTTTATATGACATGCCCATAGTACTGTACGTAGCTTCCTTACTGCAGTAGTGAAATATCTTACAATATAATTATCTGGGCCTGAAATAACAGCTTGCAAACAAACAGACTTCCAAACTCAAGTCAGAACATATTTGACAGTTCAGATTGAAATCACTCCCAAATACAACAGTGTGTTTAGCGTTGATCATTGTTTTGTCTGATTTTAAGGTCTTGTTTTAATCAGCTCTTCCTACTCCAAGCTACTTTGATTTGTGCATGAAAAAGGACAAAATGCTGATAACGTCAATGCCAAAATGTAAAATATTGAATAAAACATTGCAATATTATTTTGTATGAATGGCTCCATGTTTGGTATAGGATTACCACAGAATGTTAAGGAAATATTACATGTGAAAAATATATACAGTACACACATACATTTGTTTATTACAAATAAACAATATATATTTTTTAAATTATTTATATATGTTGGGGTGACAGAAACATTGAATAACTTTTCTAATTAGTGAGAATAAGATTTTATTATACAAAATGTGGTCATACAATAGGTGGTTTGGAATCCCCATTGTTAGCCTATCCTGCCCACGATATACAACATACACATGGCCAATACTTTCATAAAAAGTGCCATAGTCGCAGTCGGTATTAAATAGAACGTTGCGGCACCGCCTGCCTCGAGGGACAACAACCCATGGTCACCTTGGTTACCGAATTGGCCTCACAGCAAAAACTTGACCTTTTTCAAACGCAATCTTCTTGTTGTCTGCTTGTTTTAGTCAAGCAGACAACTTTTCATGACGTGCTAGCAGCCAGGTGAGTGAGTGAGTGCTAGCTAGCTACCTACCGTTCCGGAACATTCAAGCCAGACTCAGTAAATCTCATTTACATAATTTGTGATTATGAAATCTCAAACTGTCAGGGCGACAAAGCAAAACCAGGCAAGACATCTTGTAAACAAACCCAGGCTAGACATCATGTAAACAAACCCAGGCTAGACACCATGTAAACAAACCCAGGCTAGACATCATGTAAACAAACCCAGGCTAGACACCATGTAAACAAACCCAGGCTAGACACCATGTAAACAAACCCAGGCTAGACATCAGAGTTGGGTGTTTGTAAATTCAGAGCGCTGTCAGATTGTCCATTTGTAAATTCAGAGCGCTGTCAGATTGTCCATCTGTAAATTCAGAGCGCTGTCAGATTGTCCATCTGTAAATTCAGAGCGCTGTCAGATTGTCCATCTGTAAATTCAGAGCGCTGTCAGATTGTCCATCTGTAAATTCAGAGCGCTGTCAGATTGTCCATTTGTAAATTCAGAGCGCTGTCAGATTGTCCATCTGTAAATTCAGAGCGCTGTCAGATTGTCCATCTGTAAATTCAGAGCGCTGTCAGATTGTCCATTTGTAAATTCAGAGCGTTTCGCTCTCGGAGCGTTCAGAGCGCACACTGGATGCTAACCAAGCTAACTGGCTAACGTTGGCTAGCTTGCTAGCTACTTCCAGACACAAATGAGAGAACATCCCACTCTGACCATTGTATACCTCTGGCCCTTCTTTGGACACTGTGTTAACTAACCTCCAGATGAGCTTCAATGCCATACAACTCTCCTTCCGTGGCCTCCAACTGCTCTTAAATGCAAGTAAAACTAAATGCATGCTTTCAACTGATCACTGCCCGCACCTGCCCGCCCGTCCAGCATCACTACTCTGGACGGTTCTGACTTAGAATATGTGGACAACTACAAATACCTAGGTGTCTGGTTAGACTGTAAACTCTCCTTCCAGACTCACATTAAACATCTCCAATCCAAAATTAAATCTAGAATCGGCTTCCTATTTCGCAACAAAGCATCCTTCACTCATGCTACCAAACATACCCTCGTAAAACTGACTATCCTACCGATCTTAGACTTTGGCGATGTCATTTACAAAATAGCCTCCAACACTCTACTCAGCAAATTGGATGCAGTCTATCACAGTGCCATCTGTTTTGTCACCAAAGCCCCATATCCTACCCACCACTGCGACCTGTATGTTCTCGTTGGCTGGCCCTCACTTCATATTCGTCGCCAAACCCACTGGCTCCAGGTCATCTATAAGTCTTTGCTAGGTAAAGCCCTGCCTTATCTCAGCTCACTGGTCACCATAGCAGCACCCACCTGTAGCAGGAGCTCCAGCAGGTATATTTCACTGGTCATCCCCAAAGCCAACACCTCTTCGGCCGCCTCTCCTTACAGTTCTCTGCTGCCAATGACTGGAACAAACTGCAAAAATCACTGAAGCTGGAGACTCATATCTCCCTCACTAGCTTTAAGCATCAGCTGTCAGAGCAGCTCACAGATCAATGCACCTGTAAACAGCCCATCTGTAAATAGCCCTCCCAACTACGTCATCCCAATATTGTTATTATTATTCTTTTTTGTTCTCCTTTGCACCCCAGTATCTCTACTTGCACATTCATCTTCTGCACATCTATCACTCCAGTGTTTAATTGCTAAGTTGTAATTATTTCACCACTATGGCATATTTATTGCCTTACCTCCCTAATCTTACCTCATTTGCACACACTGTTTATAGACTTTTCTATTGTGATATTGACTGTACATTTGTTTATTCCATGTGTAACTCTGTGTTGTGGTTTGTGTCGCACTGCTTTGCTTTATCTTGGCCAAGTCTCAGTTGTAAATGAGAACGTGTTCTCAACTGGCCTACCTGGTTAAAAAAAAGGTGAAATAAAAACATTTAAAAAAAAATTAGGATCACCACTTTATTTGAAGAATGTGAAATGTCAGAATAATTGTCGAGAGAATTATTTATTTCAGCTTTTATTTCTTTCATCACATTTCAAGCGGGTCAGAAGTTTACATACACTCAATTCGTATTTGGTAGCATTGCCTTTAAATTGTTTAACTTGGGTCAAACGTTTTGGGTAGCCTTCCACAAGCTTCCCACAATAAGCTGGGTGAATTTTGCGCCATTCCTCCTGACAGAGCTGGTTTAACTGAGTCAGGTTTGTAGGCCTCCTTGCTCGCACATACTTTTTCAGTTCTGCCCACAAATTTTCTATAGGATTGAGGTCAGGGCTTTGTGATGGCCACTCCAATACCTTGACTTTGTTGTCCTTAAGCCATTTTGCCACAACTTTGGAAGTGTTCTTGGGGTCATTGCCCATTTGGAAGACCCATTTGCGGCCAAGCTTTAACTTCCTGACTGATGTCCTGAGATGTTGCTTCAATAAATTCACATCATTTTCCTTCTCATGATCCCATCTACTTTGTGTAGTGCACCAGTCCCTCCTGCAGCAAAGCACCCCCACAACATGATGCTGCCACCCCCATGCTTTACGGTTGGGATGGTGTTCTTCGGCTTGCAAGCATTCACTTTTTTTCCTCCAAACATAACGATGGTCATTATGGCCAAACAGTTCTAATTGTGTTTCATCAGACCAGAGGACATTTCTCCAGGCCTCTGTAAATGACCACTTCTTGTTGGCAGGTCTCTACAGGTGACCACTTCCTGTTGGCAGGTCTCTATAGGTGACCACTTCCTGTTGGCAGGTCTCTATAGGTGACCACTTCCTGTTGGCAGGTCGCTACATGTGACCACTTCCTGTTGGCAGGTCTCTAGATAGGTGACCAGGGGATTCTCCCCACCACATGTAACACTTCACCTCCTTCCTGTTGGCAGGTCTCTATAGGTGACCACTTCCTGTTGGCAGGTCTCTATAGGTGACCAGGGGATTCTCTCTACAACATGTAAAAGCCTCCATGGAGCTCATCAGTGTAGCCATGAAGCCTATTTTGGTGGTTCACAATATCGGCCGTAAGGATGTGGAATGTGAGCGGAGGAAGCCAGCCGTGCCAAACCAGGTGCAGTTAGTGGAGGACCTGTACCCAGCTGAAGACTACAACCCCTCTGTCCCGAGAGCCCACAGAGGATCTAGTAGCTAAGGAACCGTCTCTGGGGCTGGTTCAGTGGAATACATGTCTGCTTGAACCTTTAACCGCTGCCCTTCCTGTCAGTACCAGACATTGTTAAAAAAACAAGGGCACCTGGGGCATGCAGGCATCCTGCTTTACAGTGGTTGGGACCAAGCATGTTACAGTGGTTGGGACCAAGCATGTTACAGTGGTTAGGACCAAGCATGTTACAGTGGTTAGGACCAAGCATGTTACAGTGGGTAGGACCAAGCATGTTACAGTGGTTAGGACCAAGCATGTTACAGTGGTTAGGACCAAGCATGTTACAGTGGTTGGGACCAAGCATGTTACAGTGGTTGGGACCAAGCGTGTTACAGTGGTTAGGACCAAGCATGTTACAGTGGGTAGGACCAAGCATGTTACAGTGGTTGGGACCAAGCATGTTACAGTGGGTAGGACCAAGCATGTTACAGTGGTTGGGACCAAGCATGTTACAGTGGGTAGGACCAAGCATGTTACAGTGGTTGGGACCAAGCATGTTACAGTGGTTGGGACCAAGCATGTTACAGTGGTTGGGACCAAGCATGTTACAGTGGTTAAGACCAAGCGTATTACAGTGGTTGGGACCAAGTGTGTTACAGCGGTTAGGACCAAGCATGTTACAGTGGTTAGGACCAAGCGTATTACAGTGGGTAGGACCAAGCATGTTACAGTGGTTAGGACCAAGCATGTTACAGTGGTTAGGACCAAGCGTGTTACAGTGGGTAGGACCAAGCATGTTACAGTGGTTGGGACCAAGCATGTTACAGTGGTTAAGACCAAGCATGTTACAGTGGTTAGGACCAAGCATGTTACAGTGGTTAGGACCAAGCATGTTACAGTGGGTAGGACCAAGCATGTTACAGTGGGTAGGACCAAGCATGTTACAGTGGGTAGGACCAAGCATGTTACAGTGGTTGGGACCAAGCATGTTACAGTGGTTGGGACCAAGCATGTTACAGTGGTTGGGACCAAGCATGTTACAGTGGGTAGGACCAAGCATGTTACAGTGGTTGGGACCAAGCATGTTACAGTGGGTAGGACCAAGCATGTTACAGTGGTTAGGACCAAGCGTGTTACAGTGGGTAGGACCAAGCATGTTACAGTGGGTAGGACCAAGCATGTTACAGTGGGTAGGACCAAGCATGTTACAGTGGGTAGGACCAAGCATGTTACAGTGGTTGGGACCAAGCATGTTACAGTGGTTGGGACCAAGCATGTTACAGTGGTTGGGACCAAGCATGTTACAGTGGGTAGGACCAAGCATGTTACAGTGGTTGGGACCAAGCATGTTACAGTGGTTGGGACCAAGCATGTTACAGTGGTTGGGACCAAGCATGTTACAGTGGTTAAGACCAAGCATGTTACAGTGGTTAGGACCAAGCATGTTACAGTGGTTAGGACCAATCATGTTACAGTGGTTGGGACCAAGCATGTTACAGTGGTTAGGACCAAGCGTATTACAGTGGTTGGGACCAAGTGTGTTACAGCGGTTAGGACCAAGCATGTTACAGCGGTTAGGACCAAGCATGTTACAGTGGTTAGGACCAAGCATGTTACAGTGGTTAGGACCAAGCATGTTACAGTGGTTAGGACCAAGCGTGTTACAGTGGTTAGGACCAAGCATGTTACAGTGGTTAGGACCAAGCATGTTACAGTGGTTAGGACCAAGCATGTTACAGTGGTTAGGACCAAGCATGTTACAGTGGTTGGGACCAAGCATGTTACAGTGCCAACCTACCTTCCCCCCAACCCAGGCCCTGTGTGAAAGGGTTGTAAAAACTCTAAGAGGAGAATCTCCTACCACATGTTTCATAGAGAGACAAAGGAAATTATTCCAACTCATAGAATTGGAGAACCGAGCGACATGTGTGTTCTGGAGAAGATATGGAAGATTGGTGAAGACTCCAGCTACGAACTGGTCCACTTGGTACAATTTTGTGATACTCAGAAGAGACAATATAGCCATATTACCATAAAACTCTTTATATAATAGCCTCAGCGATGAGACAAACATCATAATGGTTGTATAAAATGTATTAACAAGGATAAAGCTATTTGTAATACATTGAGATGCTATGTACTGATGTTAATGTGATAGAATTTGATTTCTGTACCAAGCTTAACTCAGCCATCGGCACGCCCCCCAGGGACACAGACAGGACCAGGCGTCATTTGACAAGCCTGTTCTAGGGTCACTATAAAACTATACCCTGAGCTACATTTCTTTAGACCAGGCCTCCACTCCATTAGTGAGTTGGCCAATAGGTTTTACCATACAATTCCTCTACTGAAAGTGAACTACAACACGTGGTTAACTTTTAGACTATCGAGACCGACAGAATAAGAACAAGTCTTTGATATTAATTATTAGTCTGCAGCTAAGTAAATTATATCATCGAACGCGAAGACCAACGAAACATCCATTCTATGACGACATTAATGAATGTCGCTCTGAAATATCCATTCTAACCGAGAGAGAGAGAGAGAGAGAGAGAGAGAGAGAGAACGCGGACAAAACTCCCCAACAGAACAGAACTCTCCAACAAGGATCCCCATGACACACTGAGCGTAAATATATATTGATTGCAATTGTTCCCGAATGAGTGAGCGTTCAATTGTCAATTGTTACTATTAATGAACTCTGTGTACCTCCTCAGCTGACCGTTTATGACCCATTGTCTAACAGACCAGCCATGCCTGTTAGCCATTAGGGCACATTACCCTACCAATACTTTGTGACGATAATTACTGTTTGTATGTTTTCTGTTAATTACTTAGTGTAGTAAATAAATGATTATAAGACAATTGATGTATGGATGATTTTAGTAAAGACTGGGTTCGTGCAGATACAACAATTTACGACGTTTGGAATGAGACTGGACGCGAGGTAAAATACACCATTTAAACCAGAAGATAATCGGCCTATATTATAATATAGGAAAGTTATATTAGGAAAATTATAACTTTGTAATCTGAATATTTTCCTTGGTGCCCCGATCTCCTAGTTAATTACAATTAAACGATTAATCAGTTTAATCGCGTGCTAATAATTACAGGGAGTTAATTGATAAACATGTCTTCAGTTTAATGGTACCCCAAAGACACGACACAGTGGTTAGGACCAAGCATGTTACAGTGGTTAGGACCAAGCGTGTTACAGTGGTTAGGACCAAGCGTGTTACAGTGGTTAGGACCAAGCATGTTACAGTGGTTAGGACCAAGCGTGTTACAGTGGTTAGGACCAAGCATGTTACAGTGGTTAGGACCAAGCGTGTTACAGTGGTTAGGACCAAGCGTGTTACAGTGGTTAGGACCAAGCGTGTTACAGTGGTTAGGACCAAGCGTGTTACAGTGGTTAGGACCAAGCATGTTACAGTGGGTAGGACCAAGCGTGTTACAGTGGTTAGGACCAAGCATGTTACAGTGGTTAGGACCAAGCATGTTACAGTGGTTAGGACCAAGCATGTTACAGTGGTTAGGACCAAGCGTGTTACAGTGGTTAGGACCAAGCATGTTACAGTGGTTAGGACCAAGCAATTTACAGTGGTTAGGACCAAGCATGTTACAGTGGTTAGGACCAAGCATATTACAGTGGTTGGGACCAAGCATGTTACAGTGGTTAGGACCAAGCATGTTACAGTGGTTAGGACCAAGCGTGTTACAGTGGTTAGGACCAAGCATGTTACAGTGGTTAGGACCAAGCGTGTTACAGTGGTTAGGACCAAGCATGTTACAGTGGTTAGGACCAAGCATGTTACAGTGGTTAGGACCAAGCGTGTTACAGTGGTTAGGACCAAGCATGTTACAGTGGTTAGGACCAAGCATGTTACAGTGGTTGGGACCAAGCATGTTACAGTGGTTAGGACCAAGCATGTTACAGTGGTTAGGACCAAGCATGTTACAGTGGTTAGGACCAAGCATGTTACAGTGGTTAGGACCAAGCGTGTTAAGGACCAAGCATGTTACAGTGGTTAGGATCAAGCATGTTACAGTGGTTAGGACCAAGCATGTTACAGTGGTTAGGACCAAGCATGTTACAGTAGTTAGGACCAAGCGTGTTAAGGACCAAGCATGTTACAGTGGTTAGGACCAAGCATGTTACAGTGGTTAGGACCAAGCATGTTACAGTGGTTAGGACCAAGCATGTTACAGTGGTTAGGACCAAGCGTGTTAAGGACCAAGCATGTTACAGTAGTTAGGACCAATCATGTTACTCCGTCACTGATAGAAAGGGTTCTCAGATCACAGTAAAGTAGAGCACAGTTAACGAAGAGGAGGGCATCAAGGAATTCAACAGTACCTGTTTTCAGGGAAGCCAATGGTCCTCAAAAAATTCCACATTGTTCATATACACATACAGTGCATTCAGAAAGTACTCAGACCCTTTGACTTTTACTACATTTTGTTACCTTACAGCCTTACTCTAAAATGGATTAAATAGTTTTTTCCCCCACTTCAATTTACAAACAATACCCCCAAAAACAGGTGTTTAGAAATGTTTGCAAATGTATTACAAATAAAAAACGGAAATATAACACTTTACATAAGTATTCAGACCCTTTACTCAGTACTTTGTTGAAAAACCTTTGGCAGAAATTACAGCCTCTAGTCTTCTTGGGTATGACGATACAAGCTATTTTCGACCTTGTATATTCAACCTTGTGTTTTAGGTTATTGTCCTGCTGAAAGGTGAATTTGTCTCCCAGTGTCTGTTGGAAAGCAGACTGAACCAGGTTTTCCTCTAGGATTTTGCCTGTGCTTAGCTCTATTCCGTTTATTTTTATCCTAATAAAACTCCCAAGTCCTTGCCGATGACAAGCATACCCATAACATGATGCAGCCACCACCATGCTTGAAAATATGAAGAGTGGTACTTAGTCATGGGTTTGGTTGGATTTGCACCAAACATAACCCTTTGTATTTAGAACATAAAGTTAATTTGTTAGCCAATTTCTTTGCAGTTTTACTTTAGTGCCTTATTGCGAACAGGATGCAGGTTTTGGAATATTTGTATTCTGTACAGGCTTCCTTCTTTTCACTCTGTCATTTAGGTTAGTATTGTGGAGTAACTCCAATGTTGTTGATCCATCCTCAGCTGTATCCCATCACAGCCATTAAACTCTGCAACTGTTTTAAAGTCCCCCTTGGCCTCATGGTGAAATCCCTGAATGGTTTCCTTCCTCTCTGGCAACTGAGTTAGGAAGGACACCTGTATCTTTGTAGTAACTGGGTGTATTAATACACCATGCTCAAAGAGAATGTTAACATGTGCTTTTATTTTTAAAAAGTTTGTTACTTTTACCCCTTTTTCATGGTATCCAATTGGTAGTTACAGTCTTGTCTCATCACTGAAATACCGTACACCTGGCGACCGTGTCAGCATGCACAGCGCCCGGCCTGCCACAGGAGTCGCTAGTGCGTGATGGGACAAGGACATCCCTGCCGACCAAACCCTCCCCTAACCCAGACGACGCTGGGCCAATTGTGCCATAGGTCTCCCGGTCGCGGACGGCTGCGACCGAGCCTGGACTCAAACCCAGAATCTCTAGTGGCACAGCTAGCACTGAGATACAGTGTCTTAGACCACTGCGTCACTTGGGAGGCTTGCTTTTTATTTTTATTTTATTTTACCCATGTACTAATTAGGTGCCCTTATTTGCGAGGCATTGGGAAACTTCCCTGGTCTTTGTGGTTGAATCTGTTGTTGAAATTCACTGCTCAACTTATCCCAGACCTGCACACAGGTGCACACAGAGTGAGTCCATGCAACTTATTATGTGACATGTTAAGCACATGTTTACTACTGAACTTATATAGGCTTGCCATAACAAAAGGGTTTAAATACTTTTACAGTTGTAGGGCCCTATAAAATCAGTTTTACAGTTTGCTTAATACTGTTTTCCCTATTGAGTTTTTTCGGGTTATTTCGAGTTATTCTATCTTTTTTTTCATTTTTTTCCTGTATGTTTTACTCAAACCCTGTTCCTGGAGAGATACCCTCCTGTAGGTTACCTCCAACCCTGTTCCTGGAGAGATACCCTCCTGTAGGTTACCTCCAACCCTGTTCCTGGAGAGATACCCTCCTGTAGGTTACCTCCAACCCTGTTCCTGAAGAGATACCCTCCTGTAGGTTACCTCCAACCCTGTTCCTGGAGAGATACCCTCCTGTAGGTTACCTCAAACCCTGTTCCTGAAGAGATACCCTCCTGTAGGTTACCTCCAACCTTGTTCCTGGAGAGATACCCTCCTGTAGGTTACCTCCAACCCTGTTCCTGAAGAGATACCCTCCTGTAGGTTCCCTCCAACCCTGTTCCTGGAGAGATACCCTCCTGTAGGTTACCTCAAACCCTGTTCCTGAAGAGATACCCTCCTGTAGGTTACCTCCAACCCTGTTCCTGGAGAGATACCCTCCTGTAGGTTACCTCCAACCCTGTTCCTGAAGAGATACCCTCCTGTAGGTTACCTCCAACCCTGTTCCTGAAGAGATACCCTCCTGTAGGTTACCTCCAACCCTGTTCCTGAAGAGATACCCTCCTGTAGGTTACCTCCAACCCTGTTCCTGAAGAGATACCCTCCTGTAGGTTACCTCCAACCCTGTTCCTGAAGAGAAACCCTCCTGTAGGTTACCTCCAACCCTGTTCCTGAAGAGATACCCTCCTGTAGGTTACCTCCAACCCTGTTCCTGAAGAGATACCCTCCTGTAGGTTACCTCCAACCCTGTTCCTGAAGAGATACCCTCCTGTAGGTTACCTCCAACCCTGTTCCTGAAGAGATACCCTCCTGTAGGTTACCTCCAACCCTGTTCCTGAAGAGATACCCTCCTGTATGTTTTACTCAAACCCTGTTCCTGAAGAGATACCCTCCTGTAGGTTACCTCCAACCCTGTTCCTGGAGAGATACCCTCCTGTAGGTTACCTCCAACCCTGTTCCTGAAGAGATACCCTCCTGTAGGTTACCTCCAACCCTGTTCCTGGAGAGATACCCTCCTGTAGGTTACCTCCAACCCTGTTCCTGAAGAGATACCCTCCTGTATGTTACCTCCAACCCTGTTCCTGGAGAGATACCCTCCTGTAGGTTACCTCCAACCCTGTTCCTGAAGAGATACCCTCCTGTAGGTTACCTCCAACCCTGTTCCTGAAGAGATACCCTCCTGTAGGTTACCTCCAACCCTGTTCCTGAAGAGATACCCTCCTGTAGGTTACCTCCAACCCTGTTCCTGAAGAGATACCCTCCTGTAGGTTACCTCCAACCCTGTTCCTGAAGAGATACCCTCCTGTATGTTTTACTCAAACCCTGTTCCTGAAGAGATACCCTCCTGTAGGTTACCTCCAACCCTGTTCCTGGAGAGATACCCTCCTGTAGGTTACCTCAAACCCTGTTCCTGAAGAGATACCCTCCTGTAGGTTACCTCCAACCCTGTTCCTGGAGAGATACCCTCCTGTAGGTTACCTCCAACCCTGTTCCTGGAGAGATACCCTCCTGTAGGTTACCTCCAACCCTGTTCCTGAAGAGATACCCTCCTGTATGTTACCTCCAACCCTGTTCCTGGAGAGATACCCTCCTGTAGGTTACCTCCAACCCTGTTCCTGAAGAGATACCCTCCTGTAGGTTACCTCCAACCCTGTTCCTGAAGAGATACCCTCCTGTAGGTTACCTCCAACCCTGTTCCTGAAGAGATACCCTCCTGTAGGTTACCTCCAACCCTGTTCCTGAAGAGATACCCTCCTGTAGGTTACCTCCAACCCTGTTCCTGGAGAGATACCCTCCTGTAGGTTACCTCCAACCCTGTTCCTGAAGAGATACCCTCCTGTAGGTTACCTCCAACCCTGTTCCTGAAGAGATACCCTCCTGTAGGTTACCTCCAACCCTGTTCCTGGAGAGATACCCTCCTGTAGGTTACCTCCAACCCTGTTCCTGAAGAGACACCCTCCTGTAGGTTACCTCCAACCCTGTTCCTGGAGAGATACCCTCCTGTAGGTTACCTCCAACCCTGTTCCTGAAGAGATACCCTCCTGTAGGTTACCTCCAACCCTGTTACTGAAGAGATACCCTCCTGTAGGTTACCTCCAACCCTGTTCCTGAAGAGATACCCTCCTGTAGGTTACCTCCAACCCTGTTCCTGAAGAGATACCCTCCTGTAGGTTACCTCCAACCCTGTTCCTGAAGAGATACCCTCCTGTAGGTTACCTCCAACCCTGTTCCTGAAGAGATACCCTCCTGTAGGTTACCTCCAACTCTGTTCCTGAAGAGATACCCTCCTGTAGGTTACCTCCAACCCTGTTCCTGAAGAGATACCCTCCTGTAGGTTACCTCCAACCCTGTTCCTGAAGAGATACCCTCCTGTAGGTTACCTCCAACCCTGTTCCTGAAGAGATACCCTCTTGTAGGTTACCTCCAACCCTGTTCCTGAAGAGATACCCTCCTGTAGGTTACCTCCAACCCTGTTCCTGAAGAGATACCCTCCTGTAGGTTACCTCCAACCCTGTTCCTGGAGAGATACCCTCCTGTAGGTTACCTCCAACCCTGTTCCTGGAGAGATACCCTCCTGTATGTTTTACTCAAACCCTGTTCCTGAAGAGATACCCTCCTGTAGGTTACCTCCAACCCTGTTCCTGGAGAGATACCCTCCTGTAGGTTACCTCCAACCCTGTTCCTGGAGAGATACCCTCCTGTAGGTTACCTCCAACCCTGTTCCTGGAGAGATACCCTCCTGTATGTTTTACTCAAACCCTGTTCCTGAAGAGATACCCTCCTGTAGGTTACCTCCAACCCTGTTCCTGAAGAGAGACCTTCCTGTAGGTTACCTCCAACCCTGTTCCTGGAGAGATACCCTCCTGTAGGTTACTGCCAACCCTGTTCCTGGAGAGATACCCTCCTGTAGGTTTTCCTTTCAATCCCAGTTGTAACTAACCTGATTCAGCTTAACAACCAGCTAATTATTAGGATCACTAAAATGTATCAAAGGCTCTGGACAGGCTGATCAGTAGGCTCTGGATGGGCTGATCAGTAGGCTCTGGATGGGCTGATCAGTAGGCTCTGGAGGGGCTGATCATTCGGCTCTGGACGGGCTGATCAGTAGGCTCTGGACGGGCTGATCATTAGGCTCTGGACGGGCTGATCATTAGGCTCTGGACGGGCTGATCATTAGGCTCTGGACGGGCTGATCATTAGGCTTTGGACGGGCTGATCATTAGGCTCTGGACGGGCTGATCATTAGGCTCTGGACGGGCTGATCATTAGGCTCTGGAGGGGCTGATCATTAGGCTCTGGAGGGGCTGATCAGTAGGCTCTGGAGGGGCTGATCATTAGGCTCTGGAGGGGCTGATCATTAGGCTCTGGAGGGGCTGATCAGTAGGCTATGGACGGGCTGATCAGTAGGCTCTGGACGGGCTGATCATTAGGCTCTGGACGGGCTGATCAGTAGGCTATGGACAGGCTGATCATTAGGCTCTGGACGGGCTGATCATTAGGCTATGGACGGGCTGATCAGTAGGCTATGGACAGGCTGATCATTAGGCTCTGGACAGGCTGATCAGTAGGCTCTGGAGGGGCTGATCAGTAGGCACTGGACGGGCTGATCAGTAGGCTCTGGAGGGGCTGATCAGTAGGCTATGGAGGGGCTGATCATTAGGCTATGGACGGGCTGATCAGTAGGCTCTGGACAGGCTGATCAGTAGGCTCTGGAGGGGCTGATCAGTAGGCTATGGACGGGCTGATCATTAGGCTCTGGACAGGCTGATCAGTAGGCTGTGGAACAGGCTGATCAGTAGGCACTGGACAGGCTGATCAGTAGGCTGTGGACGGGCTGATCAGTAGGCTCTGGAGGGGCTGATCATTAGGCTCTGGATGGGCTGATCATTAGGCTCTGGATGGGCTGATCATTAGGCTCTGGACAGGCTGATCAGTAGGCTATGGACGGGCTGATCAGTAGGCTCTGGACGGGCTGATCAGTAGGCTCTGGAGGGGCTGATCAGTAGGCTCTGGACAGGCTGATCAGTAGGCTCTGGAGGGGCTGATCAGTAGGCTCTGGACGGGCTGATCAGTAGGCTCTGGACGGGCTGATCAGTAGGCTCTGGACGGGCTGATCAGTAGGCTGTGGACAGGCTGATCAGTAGGCTCTGGACGGGCTGATCAGTAGGCTCTGGAGGGGCTGATCAGTAGGCTCTGGACGGGCTGATCAGTAGGCCCCTGAAAGGGCTGATCAGTATGCTCTGGACAGGCTGATCAGTAGGCCCCTGGAAGGGCTGATCAGTATGCTCTGGACAGGCTGATCAGTAGGCCCCTGGAAGGGCTGATCAGTAGGTTGCAGGCCTGTGTTTCTACTTTCAAATGGTTGTCCATTTCATCTTCATATAGCTTAGGCCTGTATTACAGCTGTCTCTATATCTTCCCTTTAAAACTTTCCTCGTCAATGTATATAATAGGCTACGTTGATTTAGCATTATTCTACAATGTAGGCCTGAACTCATTTTTGATATCCTGCGGAACGGATTTGAAGCTAAGGCAAGGTTTTTAATATGTTTTTTTTTAGGGACAGGAGAAATGTGATTTGCTTAAGTGTCTGAGTGAGATGCGCTGCTTTGATTGATGGGTCCTTTGGGTGTTCGTGTATGAGTTTGTTCATTCTCTATATGTCCATTCAGGAAGCTTTCTGAAACAGGCCTGTCCTGGACTGCATCTCTTTAATCAGATAGACAGAAACCTGAAGGCGGCGAGCGTCGTGACGGTCAGCATGTGAGATCGAGGACTGAAGACAGGTGCATGTTTTGCTTTTCCTCTCTTATTAAAATAATGAAACGTAGACAAGATCCGTTCGTGATTCATCCTAGAAGGTTATCCTGATGTTTTCAGTAGCAGATTATTTTCAGTAGCAGTACGCTTAGTATATGATTATATTATATACACTGCTCAAAAAAATAAAGGGAACACTTAAACAACACAATGTAACTCCAAGTCAATCACACTTCTGTGAAATCAAACTGTCCACTTAGGAAGCAACACTGATTGACAATACATTTCACATGTTGTTGTGCAAATGGGATAGACAACAGGTGGAAATTATAGGCAATTAGCAAGACACCCCCAATAAAGGAGTGGTTCTGCAGGTAGAGACCACAGACCACTTCTCAGTTCCTATGCTTCCTGGCTGATGTTTTGGTCACTTTTGAATGCTGGCGGTGCTTTCACTCTAGTGGTAGCATGAGACAGAGTCTACAACCCACACAAGTGGCTCAGGTAGTGCAGCTCATCCAGGATGGCACATCAATGTGAGCTGTGGCAAGAAGGTTTGCTGTGTCTGTCAGCGTAGTGTCCAGAGCATGGAGGCGCTACCAGGAGACAGGCCAGTACATCAGGAGACGTGGAGGAGGCCGTAGGAGGGCAACAACCCAGCAGCAGGACTGCTACCTCCGCCTTTGTGCAAGGAGGAGCAGGAGAAGCACTGCCAGAGCCCTGCAAAATGACCTCCAGCAGGCCACAAATGTTCATGTGTCTGCTCAAACGGTCAGAAACAGACTCCATGAGGGTGGTATGAGGGCCCGACGTCCACAGGTGGGGGTTGTGCTTACAGCCCAACACCGTGCAGGACGTTTGGCATTTGCCAGAGAACACCAAGATTGGCAAATTCGCCACTGGCGCCCTGTGCTCTTCACAGATGAAAGCAGGTTCACACTGAGCACGTGACAGACGTGACAGAGTCTGGAGACGCCGTGGAGAACGTTCTGCTGCCTGCAACATCCTCCAGCATGACCGGTTTGGCGGTGGGTCAGTCATGGTGTGGGGTGGCATTTCTTTGAGGGGCCGCACAGCCCTCCATGTGCTCGCCCAAGGTAGCCTGACTGCCATTAGGTACCGAGATGAGATCCTCAGACCCCTTGTGAGACCATATGCTGGTGCGGTTGGCCCTGGGTTCCTCCTAATGCAAGACAATGCTAGACCTCATGTGGCTGGAGTGTGTCAGCAGTTCCTGCAAGAGGAAGGCATTGATGCTATGGACTGGCCCGCCCGTTCCCCAGACCTGAATCCAATTGAGCACATCTGGGACATCATGTCTCGCTCCATCCACCAACGCCACGTTGCACCACAGACTGTCCAGGAGTTGGCGGATGCTTTAGTCCAGGTCTGGGAGGAGATCCCTCAGGACGCCATCCGCCACCTCATCAGGAGCATGCCCAGGCGTTGTAGGGAGGTCATACAGGCACGTGGAGGCCACACACACTACTGAGCCTCATTTTGACTTGTTTTAAGGACATTACATCAAAGTTGGATCAGCCTGTAGTGTGGTTTTCCACTTTAATTTTGAGTGTGACTCCAAATCCAGACCTCCATGGGTTGATAAATTGGATTTCCATTGATTATTTTTGTGTGATTTTGTTGTCAGCACATTCAACTATGTAAAGAAAAAAGTATTTAATAAGATTATTTCATTCAGATCTAGGATGTGTTGTTTAAGTGTTCCCTTTATTTTTTTGAGCAGTATATATCCTGGTCGGATAGCGTCGGTGGGTACCGCCCCTGTCTTGCCGGTGCGTTCGTTCTTGATCCAGCCGCGGCCGACAGTCAGCTCATCGTCTCTAATGAGGACTATCAGCTCTCCTTTCTTAAAGCTCAGAAACATAGGGTTCTCTAGAGAGAGAGAGAGAGCGAGAGAGAGAGATGAGAGAGAGAGAGAGATGAGAGAGAGAGAGATGGAGAGAGAGATGGAGAGAGAGATGGAGAGAGATGAGAGGGAGAGAGAGGTAGAGAGGGGGATGAGAGAGAGCGAGGGGGTGAGAGGGAGCGAGGGGGTGAGAGAGGGGGGGTGAGAGAGGCAGACAAAGGGGAGAGAATAAGAGATAGAGATAGTAATGAATATAGCTGAAATACTACTCGTTTCAGTATACTTAAAAACATTTACAGTGGCAAGAAACAGTATGTGAACCCTTTGGAAATACCTGGATTTCTGCATCAACTGGTCATCAAATGTGATCTGATCATCTAAGTCACAACAACAGACGAACACAGACTGCTTAAACTAATAACACACAAATGATTGTATTTTTCTTGTCTATATTGAATACATCATTTAAACATTCACAGTGTAGTTTGGAAAAAGTATGTGAACCCCTAGGCTAATGACTTCTCCAAAAGCTAATTGGAGTCAGGAGTCAACTAACCTGGAGTCCAATCAATGAGACCAGATTGGAGATGTTGGTTAGAGCTGCCCTGCCCTATAAAAAAACACTCACAAAAATGTGAGTTTGCTATTCACAAGAAGCATTGCTTGATGTGAACCCTGCCTCGAACAAAAGAGAGCTCAGAAGACCTAAGATTAAGAATTGTTGACTTGCATAAAGCTGGAAAGGGTTACAAAAGTATCTCTAAAAGCTGTGACATTCATCAGTTCACGGTAAGATAAATTGTCTATAAATGGAGAAAGTTCAGCACGTTTTTTTCCAACCAGTCATTTGTCTATGGAATAGCCTCCCCTTGGAGATGAAGCAAATTAAAAAGTTAAAATAGCTTTAAAAAGCAGGCAAAAGCTTTCATTTGGACAAGGTTGTCTAAGTAAGGGAAACCACTCCACTGCCCTCTACTGCTGGTCAGGTGTATTGATTTGAAGGATTGGTGTGATGCGCAATTAATAGATTGTTTTAATGTGAAATTAATATGGTTGATTTATTTTTTTTAAGGTTAGGGAGAAGAGCAGTGAATAGTGACATTTTTTAGGATGTCAATATAAATGAATATTTATGGTGGTTTTGTAATTTTGTCTCATCTTTTAATCACTGTGTTATTGCTTTTACCATCGAGGACCACTTTGGAATTAAGTGTTTTAATTAATACTTTCAAGTGATATCCTCTGAGTCCACATTGTGTATTTTGTTCTATATGTCTGTTGCCCTAAATTAAATTCAACAGGACCATGACTCAAAACACAGAAGTAAATCAACAACAGAATGGCTTTAACAGAAGAAAATACGGCTTCTGGAGTGGCCCAGACCTGACATCAACCCGATTTTTGAGATGCTGTGATATGATCTCGAGAGCAGTTCACACCAGACATCCCAAGAATATTGCTGAACTGAAAGAGTTTTGTAATGAGGAATGGTCCAAAATTCCTCCTGACCGTTGTGCAGGTCTGATCCGCAACTATAGAAAACATTTGGTTGAGGTTATTGCTGCCAAAGGAGAGTTTGTGTCTCCTTTAATAACCAGCTATTAAATCCAAGGGTTCACATACTTTTCCCACCCTGCACTGTGAATGTTTACACATGAAAACATATAATTGTTTGTGCGTTTATTAGTTTAAGCAGACTGTGTTTGTCTATTATTGTGACTTAGATGAAGATCAGGTCAAAATGTATGTAGAAATCCAGGTAATTACAAAGGGTTCACATGCTTTTATATGTGTGTGTATTGAGATATATATGTATATGTCAAAAGTTTGGACACACCTACTCATTCATCAAGGCAAAGGGTGGCTACTTTGAAGAATATCAAATACATTTTGATTTGTTTAACACTTTCTGGTTTAGTACATGATTTATGTGTTATTTCATAGTTTTGATGTCTTCACTATTATTCTACAATGTAGAAAATAGTAAAAACAAAGAAAAACCCTTGAATGAGTTGTGTCCCAAACCTTTGACTGGTTGTAACGGCCGTCGTCAGAATGAGACCAAGGTGCAGCGGAGGATGTGTTCATCTTACAAGATTTTAATAACCGAATGAACACTATACAAAAAAAACGACCAGCAACAGTTCTGTCAGGAACAAACTAAACAGAAAACATTCACCCACAAACCCCAAAGGAAAAACAGGCTGCCTATGTATGACTCTCAATCAGCAACAACGATCTACACCTGTTCCTGATTGAGAGCCATACACGGCCGAAACAAAGAAAACCAACAGCATAGAAAAAGAAACCTAGAACGCCCACCCATGTCACACCCTGGCCTAACCAAAAATAGAGAACAAAAAACCCTCTCTATGGCCAGGGCGTTACACTGGTACTGTATATAAAACTTGATTAAAGTTTGCCAAAAGGAAAGTAATGTCTCTAAATAATTTGTTGGTGTTATGTCTGACTAACCTTGGTAAACCTCCTGTAGGGCCACAGCGTAAACTCCTGTAGGGCCACAGCGTAACCTCCTGTAGGGCCACAGCGTAACCTCCTGTAGGGCCACAGCGTAACCTCCTGTAGGGCCACAGCGTAACCTCCTGTAGGGCCACAGACAGCGTAACCTCCTGTAGGGCCACAGCGTAACCTCCTGTAGGGCCACAGCGTAACCTCCTGTAGGGCCACAGCGTAACCTCCTGTAAGGGCCACAGCGTAACCTCCTGTAGGGCCACAGCGTAACCTCCTGTAGGGCCACAGCGTAACCTCCTGTAGGGCCACAGCGTAACCTCCTGTAAGGGCCACAGCATAACCTCCTGTAGGGCCACAGCGTAACCTCCTGTAGGGCCACAGCATAACCTCCTGTAGGGCCACAGCGTAACCTCCTGTAAGGGCCACAGCGTAACCTCCTGTAGGGCCACAGCGTAACCTCCTGTAGGGCCACAGCATAACCTCCTGTAAGGGCCACATCGTAACCTCCTGTAGGGCCACAGCTTAACCTCCTGTAGGGCCACAGCGTAACCTCCTGTAAGGGCCACAACGTAACCTCCTGTAAGGGCCACAACGTAACCTCCTGTAGGGCCACAGCGTAACCTCCTGTAGGGCCACAGCGTAACCTCCTGTAGGGCCACAGCGTAACCTCCTGTAAGGGCCACAGCGTAACCTCCTGTAGGGCCACAGCGTAACCTCCTGTAGGGCCACAGCGTAACCTCCTGTAGGGCCACAGCGTAACCTCCTGTAAGGGCCACAGCGTAACCTCCTGTAGGGCCACAGTGTTCCCTCAGTCCTCCCAGGAACATATGCACCAGCTCTGCTATGTTCCCAGCCATCACTGCATTCAGAGAGAAGTCTCCCTTCAGAGTCAGGAGACTCACAGACTGGCCAAACGTCTTGCCCTCCCCTGAGGGAAGGAGAGGGAAATCAATACCACACCACACAGATCACGGACGGTCAGATCCTTGAATCCATAACTCTGTCGAGGAATTCGCGACTGGTTACATTTCTCCAGCCTCATGCCGCAACTGTTTAACAAAAAAAAGTGGTGAGATGCCGTAGCGTTGTTGTCTGAATTGCAGATTGCTCCTTTTAGTCCCACTAAACTCCATGCTCCCAACCACTGTGCATGCCTGAAACTATGACCTTTGACCTATCTTTCTGTACCTCATGGTGTTGACCCCTAGTGACCTCTGGGTAGGAGAGCTGCAGCAGTCTTCTCTCCTTCTCATCCAGGAAGGTGATTCCTGTCCAGTTGATCGCCACAATGAACTTGTTTTTAGGCAGCGCAGGACCTGGGAATATGCATCATGGGTAAACCGCAGAATAAACAGAATGGCGGATTCCCAAATGGCACTCTGTTCCCTATATAGTGCACTACTTTAGACCAGAGACCCTATTCTCTGTATAGTGCACTACTTTAGACCAGAGCCCCTAAATAGTGCACTACTTTAGACCAGAGCCCTATTCCCTATATATAGTGCACTACTTTAGACCAGAGCCCTATTCCCTATATATAGTGCACTACTTTAGACCAGAGCCCTATTCCCTATATAGTGCACTACTATAGACCAGAGCCCTATTCCCTATATAGTGCACTACTTTAGACCAGAGACCCTATTCCCTATATAGTACACTACTTTAGACCAGAGCCCTATTCCCTATATAGTACACTACTATAGACCAGAGCCCTATTCCCTATATAGTGCACTACTTTAGACCAGAGCCCCTATTCCCTATATAGTGCACTACTATAGACCAGAGCCCCTATTCCCTATATAGTGCACTACTATAGACCAGAGCCCTATTCCCTATATAGTGCACTACTTTAGACCAGAGCCCTATTCCCTATATAGTGCACTACTTTAGACCAGAGCCCTATTCCCTATATAGTGCACTACTTTAGACCAGAGCCCTATTCCCTATATAGTGCACTACTTTAGACCAGAGCCCCTATATAGTGCACTACTTTAGACCAGAGCCCTATTCCCTATATAGTGCACTACTTTAGACCAGAGCCCCTATATAGTGCACTACTTTAGACCAGAGACCCAAGAGTTTAAGGGGCCGTGTCAGACTCAGCCCATGTCTCTGATGACTTGATGACAGTGGATTTTAACCCTGAATCTCCAGACATCTCTGTAGCTCGATTCCCTATGGTCTGTATCATTGTGGGTTCAGCCACAGTCTAGGCAGTATAATCCTTCATTGTTGTAAAATAGACATAGATGTATCATTTCTGACAAATTGTCTACTCTACTTGAATAGATAGATAGATACACCTGGCTTGGTGACGACGCCTCTCCTAAACAACATTTATAACCTAGTCATGACCGGGGTCTATTGTGTTCTGCCTCTGCCCTGACTCCTCCCAAAGCTCCATGGACCAGACACAGTAACACTTTGATTCATCAGGCTTCTCACCACTTCCTGTCCCTCTGCTCCCTCTGTGCTGCTCATACTGTAGTCTGTATGGTAGGACGACCCACAGTCTAGGAACCAACCTGTCTAGATGGACTACACCAGGGTTCCTCAACTGGTGGCCCGCGTGTCTGAATTTACCCCCCCCCCCCATGTTTACGGAATTTGTTGAATGTTCATTGTTGGATATAAACAACTGTAAAAACCACAGGAAATCAGCTCCAAGTGATTTTAATTTGGTTAATCTGTTCCCAAGTATTTCCATGCATAATAGAGAGACCTGATCAAATACAAATGTAAGCAAGGATTAAAATGATTAGGTTTTAGTTAAATATTATATCTGTTTGGCTTTCTTGCGGTCAATTTGCAGTCTACAAATGATTTGTAATTATGTTCCAAGCCCTCCGACCATCCTCTGAAGGAAAATAATTGTCCCATGGCTGAATCCCGGGACTACAAATTCAGCCACAGTCTAGGATACTGGCTCAAACACATCCGTACAGTATATATAGGGTGGCAAGTGGGACGCAGATAAAGACTCTGGTCTAATATGCCTTTTGCTCGGCCATAATGACCTGGTTTATGTGGAAAAGAGATAAGGAGTGGAAAATACATTCCTTTCTTCTCCACTCTGGGCAGGAAGTTAATGGTTAATGAATCTCCAGCTCTCTCTCTCTCTCTCTCTCTCTCTCTCTCTCTCTCTCTCTCTCTCTCTCTCTCTTTACTGAGAATTTCTCTGACATAGTTTGAGGGGGAAAATATATCAAATGCCAAGAGGGAGAAGCCTGTGCTTGACTTTGCTTTGCTTTCTTGGCGTCCTCTACAGCATGCTAGACACGGACCATTGACTCTAATATACATTAATGTGTAAATACTCCCAAAGCACATGTTTCTGGAAAAACATTTCATTATCTAATAATCTAATAATCTAATAATCTATCTAATTATCTAATAATCTAATAATCTAATAATCTAATAATCTATCTAATTATCTAATAATCTAATAATCTAATAATCTAATAATCTATCTAATTATCTAATTATCTAATAATCTAATAATCTAATAATCTATCTAATAATCTAATAATCTATCTAATAAATGGCTATTAATAAAATAACTCTTGGGGATTTGGGCTAAACTTCCTAAGAGTTTTGTCCTCTCCTAACTGGGTTTACTTTCATTACAATCATATTGGATAGCAGTGACAAGTGTTAAAGCTTCAAGCCACATTGATCTGAGGACAGATATCTGATACATCTTTATGGCAGGCATGCAGCAAAACCAACATGAAAACAGTCACCTTTTGGCAGGCATGCAGCAAAACCAACATGAAAACAGTCACCTTTTGGCAGGCATGCAGCAAAACCAACATGAAAACAGTCACCTTTTGGCAGGCATGCAGCAAAACCAACGGAATCTTTCTTGGAAAACTCCAGATGTCTCAGGAATGCTCACTCAGTCCCTGCGGGGTAGGAGGGATGAAGAGATGGAGCAGTGGGGAGATGGAGGGGTGGGGGGTAGGACAGATCTAGGGTGGAAGGTAGGAGGGATGAAGAGATGGAGCAGTGGGGAGATGGAGGGGTGGGGGGTAGGACAGATCTAGCGTGGAAGGTAGGAGGGATGAAGAGATGGAGCAGTGGGGAGATGGAGGGGTGGGGGGTAGGACAGAGCTAGGGTGGAAGGTAGGAGGGATAAAGAGATGGAGCAGTGGGGAGATGGAGGGGTGCGGGGTAGGACAGAGCTAGGGTGGAAGGTAGGAGGGATAAAGAGATGGAGCAGTGGGGAGATGGAGGGGTGGGGGGTAGGACAGATCTAGCGTGGAAGGTAGGAGGGATGAAGAGATGGAGCAGTGGGAAGATGGAGGGGTGGGGGGGTAGGACAGAGCTAGCGTGGAAGGTAGGAGGAATAAAGAGATGGAGCAGTGGGGAGATGGAGGGGTGGGGGGGTAGGACAGAGCTAGGGTGGAAGGTAGGAGGAATAAAGAGATGGAGCAGTGGGGAGATGGAGGGGTGGGGGGTAGGACAGAGCTAGCGTGGAAGGTAGGAGGAATAAAGAGATGGAGCAGTGGGGAGATGGAGGGGTGGGGGGGTAGGACAGATCTAGCGTGGAAGGTAGGAGGGATGAAGAGATGGAGCAGTGGGAAGATGGAGGGGTGGGGGGGTAGGACAGAGCTAGCGTGGAAAGAGGTTGAGACGAGGGAGAAGGGTGGAGGATAGTGGGCTCCGTCAGGAACTTCCCTCCGCTCTGAGCGGTGCAGCGAGGATCTAGGATATGGGAGCTCAGGGAACGCAGCTGTTTAAACTTGGCTCAGCGCTCAGTCATATAATTACGACCTCTCAGCCAGACAACTACCGGCATCACACCAAAGGTATGTGTAGGCCTAGAAGAATAAACCCACAGAAAAACATTGGATCTAGCCGCTGAGTTATGCGTGTGTATAAGGTATAAACCCTCTGAAAGACATTGGGTATGATGAGTCTACGGAGAACCAGCCTATAGGCCCCAGGCTAAGGGGCCTTTAGTAAACCGTGGATTGACCCAGGGACTATAGTAGTACACAGTGGAGTGACCCAGGGACTATAGTAGTACACAGTGGAGTGACCCAGGGACTATAGTAGTACACAGTGGAGTGACCCAGGGACTATAGTAGTACACAGTGGATTGACCCAGGGACTATAGTAGTACACAGTGGAGTGACCCAGGGACTATAGTAGTACACAGTGGATTGACCCAGGGACTATAGTAGTACACAGTGGAGTGACCCAGGGACTATAGTAGTACACAGTGGATTGACCCAGGGACTATAGTAGTACACAGTGGAGTGACCCAGGGACTATAGTAGTACACAGTGGAGTGACCCAGGGACTATAGTAGTACACAGTGGAGTGACCCAGGGACTATAGTAGTACACTTTTTATAGCTACTGTTTACAGGCCTCCTGGGCCGTATACAGCGTTCCTGACTAAGTTCCGTGAATTCCTAACGGACCTTACAGTCATAGCAGAAAATATTCTAATTTTTGGTAACTTTAATATTCACATGGAAAAGTCAACAGACTCACTCCAAAAGGCTTTCGGAGCCATCATCGACTCTCCGGATCTACTCACTGCCACAGTCATACTCTGGACCTAGTTTTGTCCCGTGGAATAAATGTTGTGGATCTTAATGTTTTTCCTCATAATCCTGGACTATCGGACCACCATTTTATTACGTTTGCAATCACAACAAATAATCTGCTCAGACCCCAACCAAGGAGCATTAAAAGTCGTGCTATAAATTCTCAGACAACCCAAAGATTCCTTGATGCCCTTCCAGACTCCCTTTGCCGACCCAAGGATGTCGGAGGACAAAAATCAGTTAACCACCTAACCGAGGAACTCAATTTAACCTTGCGCAATACCCTCGATGTAGTTGCACCCCTAAAAAAAACAAAAACATTTGTCATAAGAAACTAGCTCCCTGGTATACAGAAAATACCCGAGCTCTGAAGCAAGCTTCCAGAAAATTGGAACGGAAATGGCGCCACACCAAACTGGAAGTCTTCCGACTAGCTTGGAAAGACAGTACCGTGCAGTATCGAAGAGCCCTCGCTGCTGCTCGATCATCCTATTTTTCCAACTTAATTGAGGAAAATAAGAACAATCTGAAATTTCTTTTTGATACTGTCGCAAAGCTAACTAAAAAGCAGCATTCCCCAAAAGAGGATGGCTTTCACTTCAGCAGTAATGAATTCATGAACTTCTTTGAGGAAAAGATCATGATCATTAGAAAGCAAATTACGGACTCCTCTTTAAATCTGCGTATTCCTCCAAAGGTCAGTTGTCCTGAGTCTGCACAACCCTGCCAGGACCTAGGATCAAGGTAGACACTCAAGTGTTTTAGTACTATATCTCTTGACACAATGATGAAAATGATCATGGCCTCTAAACCTTCAAGCTGCATACTGGACCCTATTCCAACTAAACTACTGAAAGAGCTGCTTCCCCTCCTATGTTGAACATAATAAACGGCTCTCTATCCACCGGATGTGTACCAAACTCACTAAAACTGGCAGTAATAAAGCCTCTCTTGAAAAGCCAAACCTTGACCCAGAAAATATAAAAATCTATTGGCCTATATCGAATCTCCCATTCCTCTCAAAAATGTTAGAAAAAGCTGTTGCGCAGCAACTCACTGCCTTCCTGAAGACAAACAATGTATATGAAACTCTTCAGTCTGGTTTTAGACCCCATCATAGCACTGAGACTGCACTTGTGAAGGTGGTAAATTACCTTTTAATGGCGTCAGACTGAGGCTCTGCATCTGTTCTCGTGCTCCTAGATCTTAGTGCTGCTTTTGATTCCATCGATCACCACATTCTTTTGGAGAGATTGGAAACCCAAATTGGTCTACACGGACAAGTTCTGGCCTGGTTTAGATCTTTTCTGTCGGAAAGATATCAGTTTGTCTCTGTGAATAGTTTGTCCTCTGACAAATCAACTGTAAATTTCGGTGTTCCTCAAGGTTCCGTTTTAGGACCACTATTGTTTTCACTATATATTTTATCTTTTGGGGATGTCATTCGAAAACGTAATGTTAACTTTCACTGCTATGCGGATGACACACAGCTGTACATTTCAATGAAACATGGTGAAGCCCCAAAATTGCCCTCGCTGGAAGCCTGTGTTTCAGACATAAGGAAGTGGATGGCTGCAAACTTTCTACTTTTAAACTCGGACAAAACAGAGATGCTTGTTCTAGGTCCCAAGAAACAAAGAGATCTTCTGTTGAATCTGACAATTAATCTGGATGGTTGTACAGTCGTCTCAAATAAAACTGTGAAGGACCTCGGCGTTACTCTGGACCCTGATCTCTCTTTTGACGAACATATCAAGACTGTTTCAAGGAAAGCTTTTTTCCATTTACGTAACATTGCAAAAATCTGACATTTTCTGTCCAAAAATTATGCAGAAAAATTCATCCATGCTTTTGTTACTTCTAGGTTAGACTACTGCAATGCTCTACTTTCCGGCTAGCAGGATAAAGCACTAAATAAACTTCAGTTAGTGCTAAATACGGCTGCTAGAATCCTGACTAGATCATATTACTCCAGTGCTAGCCTCCCTACACTAGCTTCCTGTTAAGGCAAAGGCTGATTTCAAGGTATTACTGCTAACCTACAAAGCATTACATGGGCTTGCTCCTACCTATCTTTCCGATTTGGTCCTGCCGTACATACCTACACGCACGCTACGATCACAAGACACAGGCCTCCTTATTGTCTCTAGAATTTCTAAGCAAACAGCTGGAGGCAGGGCTTTCTCCTATAGAACACAATTTTTATGGAATTGTCTGCCTACCCATGAGAGAGACGCAGACTCGGTCTCAACCTTTAAGTCTTTATTGAAGACTCAGCTCTTCAGTAGGTCCTATGATTAAGTATAGTCTGGCCCAGGAGTGTGAAGGTGAACGGAAAGGCACTGGAGCAACGAACCGCCCTTGCTGTCTCTGCCTAGCCGGTTCCCCTCTCACCACTGGGATTCTCTGCCTCTAACCCTATTACAGGGGCTGAGTCACTGGCTTACTGGTGCTCTTCCATGCCGTCCCTAGGAGGGCTGCGTCACTTGAGTGGGTTGAGTCCCTGACGCGGTCTTCCTGTCTGGGTTGGCGCCCCCCTCGGGTTCGTGCCGTGGGGGAGATCTTTGTGGGCTATACTCGGCCTTGTCTCAGGGTCGTAAGTTGGTGGTTGAAGATATCCCTTTGGTGGTGTGGGGACTGGGATTTGGCAAAGTGGGTGGGGTTATATCCTGCCTGGTTGGCCCTGTCCGGGGGTTTCATCGGACGGGGCCACCGTGTCTACTGACCCCTCCTGTCTCAGCCTCCAGTAGTTATGCTGCAATAGTTTGTGTCGGGGGGCTAGGGTCAGTCGGTTATATCTAGAGTATTTCTCCTGTCTTATCCGGTGTCCTGTGGGAATTTTAGTATGCTCTCTCTAATTCTCTCTTTCTCTTTCTTTCTTTCTTTCTTTCTTTCTTTCTCTCGGAGGACCTGAGCCCTAGGACCATGCCTCAGGACTACCTGGCCTGATGACTCCTTGCTGTCCCCAGTCAACCTGCTGTCCCCAGTCCACCCCAGTCCACCTGCTGCTGCTCCAGTTTAAACTGTTCTGCCTGCGGCTATGGAACCATGACCTGTTCACCGGACGTGCTACCTGTCCCAGACCTGCTGTTTTCGACTCTCTCTCTCTACCGCACCTGCTGTCTCTAACTCTGAATGATCTACTATGAAAAGCCAACTGACATTTACTCCTGAGGTGCTGACCTGTTGCACCCTCTACAACCACTGTGATTATTATTATCTGACCCTGCTGGTCATTTATGAACGTTTGAACATCTTGGCCATGTATTGTTATAATCTCCACCCGCACATCCAGAAGAGGACTGGCCACCCCTCAGAGCCTGGTTCCTCTCTAGGTTTCTTCCTGGGTTCCTGCCATTCTAGAGAGTTTTTCTTAGCCACCGTGATTCTGCATCTGCATTGCTTGCTGTTTGGGGTTTTAGGGTGGGTTTCTGTATAGCACTTTGTGACAACGGCTGATGTAAAAAGGGCTTTATAAATACATTTGATTGATTGATAGATTTACTGTACATTTTTTATTGTTTATTCCACTTTTGTTTGTTATCTATTTAACTTGCTTTGGCAATGTAAACATATGTTTCCCATGCCAGTAAAGCCCTTTAAATTGAATTGAAGTCCCTTGACCTCCTCATTGAGCCAGAACATCAAGTTGGTCGTTTGGACCAGATGCAGGGCCTCCACCTTCCATGCAGGATCAGCGGTGAGGACTGCCAGGTGTTGATTGACACTTGTTCCACGATATCCCTTGTTCGGCCTGGTATTCTTCCAGAAACAGTGTGCCAATCACCTATGTGTTGGACCCCTACCTCGGTATGTCCTTGCACTGTGGCAAGGGAAGTCGCGGACATGAAGGGCCAGAGGTCCTTATTGGTGAGAGTTAGCAATGTTTTGTTGGAGCACGAGTTCTGGTTGGCCGATATTCAAGATGACTGCATCCTAGGGTTGGATTTTCTCAGTCAAGTGGGAGCATGAGTTCTGGTTGGCCGATATTCAAGATGACTGCATCCTAGGGTTGGATTTTCTCAGTCAAGTGGGAGCATGAGTTCTGGTTGGCCGATATTCAAGATGACTGCATCCTAGGGTTGGATTTTCTCAGTCAAGTGGGAGCACGAGTTCTGGTTGGCCGATATTCAAGATGACTGCATCCTAGGGTTGGATTTTCTCAGTCAAGTGGGAGCACGAGTTCTGGTTGGCCGATATTCAAGATGACTGCATCCTAGGGTTGGATTTTCTCAGTCAAGTGGGAGCACGAGTTCTGGTTGGCCGATATTCAAGATGACTGCATCCTAGGGTTGGATTTTCTCAGTCAAGTGGGAGCACGAGTTCTGGTTGGCCGATATTCAAGATGACTGCATCCTAGGGTTGGATTTTCTCAGTCAAGTGGGAGCACGAGTTCTGGTTGGCCGATATTCAAGATGACTGCATCCTAGGGTTGGATTTTCTCAGTCAAGTGGGAGCACGAGTTCTGGTTGGCCGATATTCAAGATGACTGCATCCTAGGGTTGGATTTTCTCAGTCAAGTGGGAGCATGAGTTCTGGTTGGCCGATATTCAAGATGACTGCATCCTAGGGTTGGATTTTCTCAGTCAAGTGGGAGCACGAGTTCTGGTTGGCCGATATTCAAGATGACTGCATCCTAGGGTTGGATTTTCTCAGTCAAGTGGGAGCACGAGTTCTGGTTGGCCGATATTCAAGATGACTGCATCCTAGGGTTGGATTTTCTCAGTCAAGTGGGAGCACGAGTTCTGGTTGGCCGATATTCAAGATGACTGCATCCTAGGGTTGGATTTTCTCAGTCAAGTGGGAGCACGAGTTCTGGTTGGCCGATATTCAAGATGACTGCATCCTAGGGTTGGATTTTCTCAGTCAAGTGGGAGCACGAGTTCTGGTTGGCCGATATTCAAGATGACTGCATCCTAGGGTTGGATTTTCTCAGTCAAGTGGGAGCACGAGTTCTGGTTGGCCGATATTCAAGATGACTGCATCCTAGGGTTGGATTTTCTCAGTCAAGTGGGAGCACGAGTTCTGGTTGGCCGATATTCAAGATGACTGCATCCTAGGGTTGGATTTTCTCAGTCAAGTGGGAGCACGAGTTCTGGTTGGCCGATATTCAAGATGACTGCATCCTAGGGTTGGATTTTCTCAGTCAAGTGGGAGCACGTTGGAATACATAAACTCCAGACGAAAGACTCCGTGATGGAACTTCGGAGCAGTGGAAGAAGACAACGGCAGTCGCAGGTGACTCAGCAGGTGACTCAGGTGACTCAGCAGGTGACTCAGGTGACTCAGCAGGAATTGATGACAGATAGCCCCAAAAATACCCTTCCCCCAGATGAGAAGGAGCAGCTGAACATGCTCTGCCATGCACTGTCAACTGTGGGACCTTATATACACAGGTGTGTGTCTTTCCAAATCATGTCCAATCAATTGAATTTACCACAGGTGGACTCCAATCAAGTAGTAGAAACATCTCAAGGATGATCAATGGAAAAAGGATGAACCTGAGCTCAATTTCGAGTCTCATAGCAAAGGGTCTGAATACTAATGTAAAAAAGGCTGTTTCTGTTTTTTTTATTTAATACATTTTCAAACATTTCCAAAAACCCGATTTCGCTATGTCATAATGGGGTATTGTGATGGCATAATGGAGTATTGTGATGTCATAATGTGGTATTGTGTGTAGACTGATGAGGAAAAACATTTATTTAATCCATTTTAGAATAAGGCTGTAACTTAACAAAATGTGGAAAAATTCAAGGTGTCTGAAAAATGTTCAGAATGCACAGTACATGCCATTTGCTATTTAAGAGCTAAACATTTTTAGAATTTAATTATAGGCTGCGCTTTTTCTTTTATTCCAAGCTTTATCTAAAAATTCTGCAAACGGAAATCGACAATGGACAAAAAAACAGTTTCTCCTCATGGCTCAGCTACATAATACCAGGGTATATCTGGTGGTCTGTCTCCTCATGGCTACATAATACCAGGGTATATCTGGTGGTCTGTCTCCTCATGGCTACATAATACCAGGGTATATCTGGTGGTCTGTCTCCTCATGACTACATAATACCAGGGTATATCTGGTGGTCTGTCTCCTCATGACTACATAATACCAGGCTATATCTGGTGGTCTGTCTCCTCATGACTACATAAACCAGGGTATATCTGGTGGTCTGTCTCCTCAGCTACATAATACCAGGGTATATCTGGTGGTCTGTCTCCTCATGACTACATAATACCAGGCTATATCTGGTGGTCTGTCTCCTCATGGCTACATAATACCAGGGTATATCTGGTGGTCTGTCTCCTCATGACTACATAATACCAGGGTATATCTGGTGGTCTGTCTCCTCATGGCTACATAATACCAGGGTATATCTGGTGGTCTGTCTCCTCATGACTACATAATACCAGGGTATATCTGGTGGTCTGTCTCCTCATGACTACATAATACCAGGGTATATCTGGTGGTCTGTCTCCTCATGGCTACATAATACCAGGGTATATCTGGTGGTCTGTCTCCTCAGCTGCATAATACCAGGGTATATCTGGTGGTCTGTCTCCTCATGACTACATAATACCAGGGTATATCTGGTGGTCTGTCTCCTCATGGCTACATAATACCAGGGTATATCTGGTGGTCTGTCTCCTCATGGCTACATAATACCAGGGTATATCTGGTGGTCTGTCTCCTCATGGCTACATAATACCAGGGTAAATCTGGTGGTCTGTCTCCTCATGGCTACATAATACCAGGGTATATCTGGTGGTCTGTCTCCTCATGGCTACATAATACCAGGGTATATCTGGTGGTCTGTCTCCTCATGACTACATAATACCAGGGTATATCTGGTGGTCTGTCTCCTCATGGCTACATAATACCAGGGTATATCTGGTGGTCTGTCTCCTCATGGCTACATAATACCAGGGTAAATCTGGTGGTCTGTCTCCTCATGGCTACATAATACCAGGGTATATCTGGTGGTCTGTCTCCTCAGCTACATAATACCAGGGTATATCTGGTGGTCTGTCTCCTCATGACTACATAATACCAGGGTATATCTGGTGGTCTGTCTCCTCATGGCTACATAATATCAGGGTATATCTGGTGGTCTGTCTCCTCATGGCTCAGCTACATAATACCAGGGTATATCTGGTGGTCTGTCTCCTCATGGCTACATAATACCAGGGTATATCTGGTGGTCTGTCTCCTCATGGCTACATAATACCAGGGTATATCTGATGGTCTGTCTCCTCATGGCTACATAATACCAGGGTATATCTGGTGGTCTGTCTCCTCATCACTCAGCTACATAATACCAGGGTATATCTGGTGGTCTGTCTCCTCATGGCTACATAATACCAGGGTATATCTGGTGGTCTGTCTCCTCATGACTACATAATACCAGGGTATATCTGGTGGTCTGTCTCCTCAGCTACATAATACCAGGGTATATCTGGTGGTCTGTCTCCTCATGGCTACATAACACCAGGGTATATCTGGTGCGTTTTCTGGAATAAGGACAAGCGTATATCATGGTAGAAAGGGCAATAGAGGATAAAATGAATTTAATTCTCTATTTCTTCGAGGTCACAATAGTTACATAGGCTTTCCTCTTCTGTTTCTCCACAATACCTGTTTCAATACGCAGGGACAATACCCCTGATCTGACCTGCTTCCATACGCAGAGACAATATCCCTGATCTGACCTGTTTCAATACACAGAGGCAATATCCCTGATCTGACCTGTTTCAATACGCAGAGGCAATATCCCTGATCTGACCTGTTTCAATACGCAGAGGCAATATCCCTGATCTGACCTGTTTCAATATGCAGAGGCAATATCCCTGATCTGACCTGTTTCAATACGCAGAGGCAATATCCCTGATCTGACCTGTTTCATTACGCAGAGGCAATATCCCTGATCTTACCTGTTTCAATACGCAGAGACAATATCCCTGATCTGACCTGTTTCAATACGCAGAGACAATATCCCTGATCTGACCTGTTTCAATACTCAGAGGCAATATCCCTGATCTGACCTGTTTCAATACGCAGAGGCAATACCCCTGATCTGACCTGTTTCAATGCACAGAGGCAATATCCCTGATCTGACCTGTTTCAATACGCAGAGGCAATATCCCTGATCTGACCTGTTTCAATGCACAGAGGCAATATCCCTGATCGTACCTGGGCACATAGCGCAATCTCTCGCTTTTAGTTCGGTTATACATAATATATCTTTCACGCACGAATTCACCCTGAATCAAAGAAAAGGTTTTCAATATGGGTTTATGATTCATCTCCTCCACCCATTTATTTTCATATTGCATCATTAGTTGTTTTTAATAGCGTTTATGTCTCTCTTCATTTGGTTTTCGTACAGATGTTCCTAGTCAGACTGTTGGAAAAGGGCAAACATTGAAAAACGTTACTAGCTATTCTGGCAGTTGGCATATCGAACAGTCTATTCCAAAGTCTCACCATACACACCTTCCATCTGATCTCACAGGCTTCCCAGCCCCATGTCCCAAGTTATTGCGAGTATAGGTGCAAACTTGTGGATACCTACAAAAAATAACATACTGCTCTGTTATGAACATGTTTTGTTTTTGAGAAACCTCTTAGATCCCCACACTCCTGCTGAATAGACCAGAACAGGATCCTCACATGTACATTTTTACATTTTTAGTCATTTAGCAGGCGCTCTTATCCAGAGCGACTAACAGTTGTGAATGCATACATTTCATTTCATGCATTTTTTTTTTTTTTTTTTTGTACTGGCCCCCGTGGGAATCGAACCCACAACCCTGGCGTTGCACACACTATGCTGGCGTTGCAAACACCATGCTCTACCAACTGAGCCACAGGGATGACCAAGGGTACCACGGCATGTCTGATAGAGTTTTGGAATACGTAGCATAACCAATATCTTTGAGTGTTGTTGTTTTTCCTATAACACCCCCAAGAGCTCTACTTGCCGAGTCAGCCAGGGCAGATGGGCCGAGGATGGGATCCACCCAAAATCATTTGGGTTCCTGGATCCTTTCACAGCATGATAAGGCAGCGTTGAGACAATGACTTATCAATGACCCAAACCCAGCTCAGTTAATTCCCACCATTGTGACGCTGAGTCGTCATAATGCTTCAGTAAATGTACATTATCCCAGGGGCGTTGGAAGACACAATGTAAGTAACCTAATTTATGTCCCTCTAACTGCCCTGAATGCCTTTGCTGATCCTACAGCTGTTATTATGCAGTAATAATGAACCAGAGTTATACTGTTAGCACTGAGGCGGTGTGCCCTAGTAAGAAGTTCACTATGTGCAGCTCACCCTGCACTAACATAAAGAACTTGCGCATATCTACTTCTGCTAAGCTTCCCAGTAAAGCAATGAAAACAAGCAAGCATCCCAGAAGAAAAGTGCTCAAAATATCCCACGTTAACATACGTAGCTTATGAAACAAGGTTAATGTGGTCACGATGTCCACCGAAGTCGGCTCCTCTCCTTGTTCGGCGGTCGACGTCACCGGCTTTCTAGCCATCGCCGCTCCATTTGTTTTGTCTTGTTTCCATTACACACCTGGTTTTCATTCCATAATCCCACTGCATGTATTTAGTCCTCTGCTCCCCTCCATGTCTTTGTGTGTAATTGTTTGTTGTTATGTGAGATATTCACGCGCTATACTTTTGTACATGTTCCGTGTTTTCTTTTGGGCACTTTGATGTCATTTTGTGTCTATTTCTTGACCGGAATAAAAGTGTGCCTGTTAAATCTACTCTGGTCTCCTGCACCTGACTTCACCTCCCCTACACAGCCATAACATCATGAAATCAATCATTTGCTATTAACAGATGACATTCATATTCTGAAACTCACTTAGATAACACCTTTGATGATACAGTGGTAGCAAAACAAGGTTATAACATTGACAGAAAAGACAGAAATGCCAATGGGGGAGGTGTTGTTGTTTATATTCAGAACCACATTCCTGTAAAGATTAGAGAGGATCTCATGTTAAATACAGACCAGCCTTGTCAATTGATACAGACCAGCCTTGTGAATTGACCCAGACCAGCCTTGTGAATTGACCCAGACCAGCCTTGTGCATTGACCCAGACCAGCCTTGTGAATTGACCCATTGTGAATTGACCCAGACCAGCCTTGTGAATTGACCCAGACCAGCCTTGTGAATTGACCCAGACCAGCCTTGTGAATTGACCCAGACCAGCCTTGTGAATTGACCCAGACCAGCCTTGTCTACTGGTAAAGGAGTGCCCAGACCAGCCTTGTCTACTGGTAAAGGAGTGCCCAGACCAGCCTTGTCTACTGGTAAAGGAGTGCCAAGACCAGCCTTGTCTACTGGTAAAGGAGTGCCCAGACCAGCCTTGTCTACTGGTAAAGGAGTGCCCAGACCAGCCTTGTCTACTGGTAAAGGAGTGCCCAGACCAGCCTTGTCTACTGGTAAAGGAGTGCCCAGACCAGCCTTGTCTACTGGTAAAGGAGTGCCCAGACCAGCCTTGTCTACTGGTAAAGGAGTGCCCAGACCAGCCTTGTCTACTGGTAAAGGAGTGCCCAGACCAGCCTTGTCTACTGGTAAAGGAGTGCCCAGACCAGCCTTGTCTACTGGTAAAGGAGTGCTAAGAGAGAGAACAGCACAACTGACAGCTAGGCAGACTCTTTGTTTTGTGAACTAGATAAAATACTTTGCATTCCTCCTCCTGACTGGGCAAGGGGTTATACTCAGTCCCTGTGGGTGTGGGTGTGTGTCCCACTGTGTGTGTGTGTGTGTGTGTGTGTGTCCCTGTGTGTGTGTGTGTGTGTCCCTGTGTGTGTGTACGTGTGTGTGTGTGTGCGTGATGCGCCAATGGTGTTTTGTGATACAGTCAAGCGGGTGGCAGAGTTGTTATTCTACACGGGAATAAAGCGACAATCTTCACTGCTTTATGGAAGATGCTATTCACGCCTGTCTAGTGGGTCTGATAAGAAGGGGTTTGTACTAACTTGTACTTGTAGTACATGTCTGTGGGGTGACTACTCTATCCCTGACACAGGAGGTGTTATACAGATGTACACGTTGTGTGTATAGAACATCGGAAGAATCCATCTTGAGCTATGTGATTAAATTGTTGCCCTTTCATGATGTGTATTTGCAAGTACACAGTGTGTAGAAGTCCATTTTAAAAAGTTTTAAAGATACATATATTAAGGTTTTATATATTTATATATATATATATATTAATGAAATGTTAACGACATACACACACAAAAAAAATGCCCCGTTTCAGAAGGTCGCAGCAACGTCAGGTTCAACCAGCGAGAGCAAGGGGTTTGTTTACACTAAACCCTGCCGCTTAGATTTTTTCTAATCTCTAACATTACTAAGTACTTAAAAGGAAATAATATACAAAATATATGAACTTCTCTCCTTTCAAAATAACAACCTTTTATGTAAACAAATTTAAATTAATAGCGACAAGGGTGTTCATCAAAATACAAATGGTTCTGACAGAGACATTAACCAGCTAAAGGTTCTGTAGAGACATTAACCAGCTAAAGGTTCTGACAGAGACATTAACCAGCTAAAGGTTCTGTAGAGACATTAACCAGCTAAAGGTTCTGTAGAGACATTAACCAGCTAAAGGTTCTGTAGAGACATTAACCAGCTAAAGGTTCTGTAGAGACATTAACCAGCTAAAGGTTCTGTAGAGACATTAACCAGCTAAAGGTTCTGACAGAGACATTAACCAGCTAAAGGTTCTGTAGAGACATTAACCAGCTAAAGTTTCTGTAGAGACATTAACCAGCTAAAGGTTCTGACAGAGACATTAACCAGCTAAAGGTTCTGACAGAGACATTAACCAGCTAAAGGTTCTGACAGAGACATTAACCAGCTAAAGGTTCTGACAGAGACATTAACCAGCTAAAGGTTCTGTAGAGACATTAACCAGCTAAAGGTTCTGTAGAGACATTAACCAGCTAAAGGTTCTGACAGAGACATTAACCAGCTAAAGGTTCTGACAGAGACATTAACCAGCTAAAGGTTCTGACAGAGACATTAACCAGCTAAAGGTTCTGTAGAGACATTAACCAGCTAAAGGTTCTGACAGAGACATTAACCAGCTAAAGGTTCTGACAGAGACATTAACCAGCTAAAGGTTCTGACAGAGACATTAACCAGCTAAAGGTTCTGACAGAAACATTAACCAGCTAAAGGTTCTGTAGAGACATTAACCAGCTAAAGGTTCTGACAGAGACATTAACCAGCTAAAGGTTCTGACAGAGACATTAACCAGCTAAAGGTTCTGACAGAGACATTAACCAGCTAAAGGTTCTGTAGAGACATTAACCAGCTAAAGGTTCTGACAGAGACATTAACCAGCTAAAGGTTCTGACAGAGACATTAACCAGCTAAAGGTTCTGACAGAGACATTAACCAGCTAAAGGTTCTGACAGAGACATTAACCAGCTAAAGGTTCTGACAGAGACATTAACCAGCTAAAGGTTCTGACAGAGACATTAACCAGCTAAAGGTTCTGACAGAGACATTAACCAGCTAAAGGTTCTGACAGAGGCATTAACCAGATAAAGGTTCTCTCTCTCTCTCTAAGACATGTAGCTGTATACAACCTGTCATCGATTTAGAAGATACTCAGATGCTCCTGGTAGAAACCAGCTACCGTGGAGGCTTGGCAGAAATAAACAGACTGAAAAAGAGAATCGATTCTCAGAATGCAGAATGCATGCCATGTTAACCAGGGTGAAGGGGTCAGACTAGATAGACTCCTCAGAATGCAGAATGCATGCCATGTTAACCAGGGTGAAGGGTCAGACTAGATAGACTCCTCAGAATGCAGAATGCATGCCATGTTATTAACCAGGGTGAAGGGTCAGACTAGATAGACTCCTCAGAATGCAGAATGCATGCCATGTTAACCAGGGTGAGGGGTCAGAATAGATATGCTGTTTCTCGGAGCGTGTAGGAGAGTGGGAGAGAGGTAGGGATGTAGGGTGGGCGAGGGGAGCGGGGGGGGGCATTCTGGGTAGTGGCTGTCTGGGGAGGAGGAGAGATTACAACTACAACTGACTTCACTAAGCACACATATTACTGTCAAAGTATTATAGGTAGGATGTGTGTAATCGTAGAACAAGCTAGAGTAGCTGTGGGAGTATTATGTCGTTTATCCAGGAATGTTGGATCATTTGACTTGGCATGGTGAGCTCAGTGTAGCTCACTGACCTTAAAGGAAACAGATACGCAGTATGAATAGACATGTATAGACCAGCAGGGGTAGGCAGACAGACAGACAGACAGACAGACAGACAGACAGACAGACAGACAGACAGACATTCTTAAAGGCCAAACAACACAACACATCACACAAACACATCACACAATGAGCAACACTTTAATAAGAATTTAAATACATTAAATAAAACACCAATGACATACAGGCTGTGCAGCGATGCAGAATCCTGTCCGTGTACCTTGGAGGCTTTAGATGGAGACTGTCATAGTTGCACCTGGCAGGTCCACTAGAGAACACGGACAACTAAAAAGTTCCTCTTCACTTTTCTAGGTGGAAAGAGAGAAACAGTCGAGGGACGTACAGCTCTCCACTCTGCTCTGTCTGCTAATCACTTCACTACACTTCTGGATTCTTTCCCCGGTAGGTAGGTAGGTAGGTAGGTAGGTAGGTAGGTGGGTAGGTGGGTAGGTGGGTAGGTGGGTAGGGAGGTAGGGAGGTAGGTGGGTAGGTAGGTGGGTAGGTGGGTAGGTGGGTAGGTAGGTAGGTAGGTAGGTGGGTGGGTGGGTGGGTGGGTGGGTAGGGAGGGAGGGAGGGAGGGAGGGAGGGAGGTAGGGAGGTAGGTAGGGAGGTAGGGAGGTAGGTAGGTAGGTAGGTAGGTAGGTAGGTAGGTAGGGAGCACATGTCCATGTCTCCAAACTGTCTGTCTTTCTCCAAAGGAAGTGTCCATCTGGAGGTCAGTCTGACCAGAGACAGACAGACAGGTTTATCTTCTCCTCGTTGGGAGGGACATACAGGACACGAGGATCTCTCGGGTCGTCTACCGTGCTGTCACCATCCATCCACAGCGGATCCCACAGTTCGGCGTTCAATGTTTCTTAAATTAGAATTTCCACCACTTCTGCTGCTGTGTCTGAACTACTGAGGCTCTTGTGTGTGTTGAGTGGTGCCAGGAAGTGATCTGAGGTGTAACGGAAAAAAATAAGCCACGTTTTAGACACTGGATTAAAAACTGCAGGATTTCAGCTCCACAATGAGTTACGTAGTACAACATAGACAGAGGGTCAGTGGGCCACAATCAAGCCATAATGTTTGACAAGACAATCAAGCTGTGATGTTTGACAAGACAATCAAGCTGTGATGTTTGACAAGACAATCAAGCCATAATGTTTGACAAGACAATCAAGCTGTGATGTTTGACAAGACAATCAAGCTGTAATGTCTTCTACTTGGGAAGCCTCCAGCCTTGACTAAACCGTGACTCTAGCCAACACACACAGACACATGCTGTAACTCTGGCTGGTATGAATGAATAAGTCCACTACTTCCCCTCTCTGAGCCTGGAAGGGTGCCATTTGGGATACAGACTGTCTGCTGTGACCCTGGTGTTCTGGTTACACTTCAACCAGCACAGATAAAAAGGGACTTTTATTATTATTACATCATCATATAAAGCCTGTGGTCCATTGTAATTCCACTACAACATGTCATTTTCTCTGTATTGTATGTGACTGAAATAGGTGTCCATGCTCATTTTTGGGTCCCCGTGAACTGTTTCTGTTTAGCTGCCAGTGCTCATTTTGGGTCCCAGTAGTGTTTCTACACACACGCACGCACGCACGCACGCACGCACGCACACACACACACACACACACACACACATTTCAGAATAGGAGACAGTAGGTTACACACCGGAGGCAGGTGTTGAAGTCGAGGAAGCCTCAGAGGGTGCCAGCATGCTGGTGGGATCCACTGTAAGATCCGTCTCCTGGGCTAGGACATCCTGATCACACTGGGTGCTGCAGTCCCTGCTCTGGGGCTTGGACGGGAGCAACAGGGCAGGCAGGGCCAATGGGGCGCAGGGGTGTTGGTGGGGGGGCAGGGAGAGAGGAGACATTGCAGTAGCCGTCTGGTCATCAGAGAGGCTCTTCCCTACAAGCACAGACAACAAGAGGAAGATGGTTAATTACTGGATCACAGACAACAAGAGGAAGATGGTTAATTGTCTGGATCACAGACAACAAGAGGCAGATGGTTAATTACCGGATCACAGACAACAAGAGGCAGATGGTTAATTACTGGATCACAGACAACAAGAGGAAGCTGGTTAATTACTGGATCACAGACAACAAGAGGCAGATGGTTAATTACCGGATTAACCAAGTACGCACGCACGCTCAAACATCTACTCTGTCAGCTTCCCTGCCACATCTATCCTAGAGCGGCTATCCCGGAGCGGGGAGACGACATACAGTACATGCATATTTATAACTAACAAATATCATCATCTACTTGAGGAAGGTCCCTCACCGGGATCTCTCCCCAGCAGTAGTTATTTTAGGAAGCGTAACATTCTGCCCGGCGACACTACGCACTAAGCACTTAACAGCCAGCAGTTGTCTCTTGAGATAATAACATGGGCTGTTTAAGATCGGACATTCCTCCAGGCGTTATGACCTGTGACCCCCCCCCTCTCCCCCTCCCCCCAGAACACTCAAAAGAAGAAGACAGACGATGTCATAATTCTACAGATTCTTCAGGGAGGAGCTACACTGAGTATTCCGTTCACCCAGTTCAACGTAACATCGATAGGTTTAGGCTACTAGATGATGCTAGAATGTTCCCTATACTCATCATGAGGTTGCTACAACCTAGCCTACGAATGAAAGTTTACAACGTCGGTCAAGTGAATTTTGAGTAATCAAGGTGACAGACAGTGACACATGGAGAGGCAGTGACACATTCAATACCACTTTGCACAATCTTGCCTGCATCTAGCTGATCTAGGGAGTAATCATTAGTCCAACAATCACAAATGAGAGTTTCTATTGGACAAATTCAGGTATGTTTATCCCTGTTTTGTTACGTTTGCTTACGCAATGAATACACCCCCTGATCACATGTAAACACAGTTCACTTTCATAGCAGCCACGTACAAACAGCTCGTTGTATACATAATTCCTACTCTCATCTATCTACATTCTCTCCTCATATCACCTGTTTTGCTTTGTTTGTGGATTACAGTGCACAACACATCAGCTGTCTTGTGACCAGGCCCCAAAAAATAAACTTTCCAAGCCAAACCTTCATATCATAACTGCTAACCGCTAGACATAACCTAGATCGTTTGTCAGTGATAGTCAACATAGCTACTAGAACTAACGTGTTAGTAAACCCTCTACAATCCTGCAGTACAGTGTAGTCAGCAGCAAGCAGTTTAGCAGTGACACCGACAGGCCCCGGTGGCAATACATTAATAAAACTAAAAGCGTACCTTGACTTGGAAGAGTTACCAGTGTTGGATAGCCATAGCCAGCTAGCTAACATAGCATCCCTCTCTGTTTGACCTGGGTGTTTAACTACGCTCAACTAGCTAGCTGCATTTCACACCAGCTAAGTAAGTGAAAGTAAAAAAATATACACTATGATAGCTAGTTCTCTCTCTCTCTCCCTCTCACTTACTTCTCCTTAATTTTGGAAGAAATTACATTTTCTAAATTGTTTAACTATTGTCTTTCTCTCTATTTCAGTCATCTACTCACCATATTTTATGCACTGCAGTGCTAGCTAGCTGTCGCTTACACTTTCAGTACTAGATACATTCTCTGATCCTATGAATGGGTTAACAACATGTCAGTTCATTCAACAAGAGCTTTGATAGGTTGGAGGATGTCTTCTGGAAGTTGTCATAATTACCTTGGAAGTCTATAGAAAGGGGTGAGAACCATGAGCCTCCTAGGTTTTGTATTGAAGTCAATGTACCCAGCGGAGGACGGAAGCTAGCTGTCCTCCGGCTACACCATGGTGCTACCTTACAGAGTGCTGTTGAGGCTCCTGTAGTGTGTTTTAACCTGTCTGGGCTAGGGGGCAGTATTTTCACGCCGGATGAAAAACGTACCCAATTTAAACAGGTTACTACTCTGGCCCAGAAACTAGAATATGCATATTATTAGTAGATTTGGATAGAAAACACTCTGAAGTTTCTAAAACTGTTTGAATGGTGTCTGTGAGTATAACAGAACTCATATGGCAGGCAAAAACCTGAGAAAAATCCAAGCAGGAAGTAGAGGCTCCTGTAGAGTGTTTTAATAAATTATTTGATGACGTGAATATATTTAGTATAGTTTAATCTAAAAAGGATAACTTTTATAATGTTTCAATATTAATTAAACATTTCAGAAATTCACTGAGGAGGATGGTCTTTCCCTTCCACCTCTGAGGAGCCTCCACTGCCATAGTCCCTACATAGTAGACAACTTTTTACCAGAGCCCTATGTAGAGTCCTAATTAGAGCCCTAAGTAGAGCACCAAGAAGAGCCCTGAGTAGAGCACTATAGGGTACCATTTGGGACCCAGACTTAGTGTTTGACTTGTGACCCCGGGCCCTAGAGCTCACCTTTCCCCCGGATGGGTTGCTCCACTGGGCCATCAGTGTTGATGGAGGGGACGGACCTGGCAGGGCGGAGGTCCTGCTGCTGCTCGGTGCTGATGGAGTGGATGGACCTGGCTGGACAGAGGTCCTGCTGCTCGGTGCTGATGGAGGGGACGGACCTGGCTGGACGGAGGTAATGTTGCTCGGTGCTGATGGAGTGGACGGACCTGGCTGGACAGAGGTCCTGCTGCTCGGTGCTTATAGAGGGGACGGACCTGGCAGGACGGAGGGCCTGCTGAACTAGCCTGTTCTGCTCCCGTCCAGACCGCTGCTGTAACACCCTGATCACTGCATTCTTCTCCAGGAGCCTGGAGTGTAGCGCTCGGACCCTACACACACACACACACACACACACACACACACACACACACACACACACACACACACACACACACACAACGATTACATATGAAGTCAGTCAGATCACTATGTTGATCTACCTGTGAGTTCCACCTGAACCAAGACCAACTGGCTTTACTGTATCGCCGTTCAGTCAGCAGGAAGTTATTAAAAGCAGAAATTGTACCTGTTCTCCATCTCCTGATGTCTGTGGCTGGATGGCACGTGGTCGTTGAAGCTGTTGTTGGGTGAGTGACGAGGCGAGTGTTTGATGATGCTGCTATCTCTCTGAGCTGCAGCCGTAGCGGCTGCGTCCATAGCGAACTGTCTCATGGTGCTCTCCTCCAGGTACTTCTGTTCCCAGTGTGTGATGTCAGCCTCCAGAGCCAGGATCCTCTCTTCTCTCTCAGCCAGCTGCTGCTGTACAGACACCATGGAGCTCAGATCAGAGGGCAGGGAGCCAGGACCGCTAGCCGTGCTGTGAGACTGACACCGTGGAAAGAAATGGAATAAAAAAAAAACATTCTAACAAACATGGAGCTGTTTTGTTTTGTAAGACTACGTTTACTGTGCAAACTTAGGGGTTGTCAAATATTCACGTGTCAAGGTGGATCAGAAGGTTTCATTTTATATACCAGTGCTGTTCAATTCTGGTCCTAGAGGGTCAAAACAATTCAGGTTTTTGTTTCTACCTGCTAGTTAATTGCACCAAGCTGGTGTCCCAGGTCCTGAATAAGTCCCTGATTAGAAGGAGAGGCAGAGAGGCCCTCCAGGACCGACATTGAACAGCCTGCACCAGGCTCAGCCTGCACCATGTGTCTCCTCTCCTGCTCACCTGTGCTGATCGGAGGCTCTTCAGCTCTTGCTCCAGCCTGGTCCTCAGCCTCAGTTCCAGGGCTTCTCTCTTCTCACAGGCTGCCTGTAGCTGACCCAGGGCACTCTGTAGCCGTTCTACCTTCTCTACGTACGCCCTCTTCCTCCTCAGCTCCTCCTCCAGGGCCAGGTTACGGGCCTGCGCCGACCCCAGGGCCAACTCCAGAACCTCCCCGGAACCACGCAGACGCTGCACCTCCCTCTGCTGTTCCTCATCTGAGAGGGAGGGAGGGAGGGAGAGAGAGAGAGAGAGAGAGAGAGAAAGGGGGAGAGAGAGGGAGAGAGAGAGAAAGGGGAGAGAAAGAGGGAGAGAGAGAGAAAGGGGAGAGAAAGAGGGAGAGAGAGAGAAAGGGAGAGAGAGAGAGAAAGGGAGAGAGAGAGAGAAAGGGAGAGAGAGAGAGAGAAGAGGAGAGAGAGAGAGAGAGAGAGAGAGAGAGAGAGAGAGAGAGAGAGAGAGAGAGAGAGAGAGAGAAAGGGAGAGAGAGAGAGAGAAAGGGAGAGAGAGAGAGAGAAAGGGAGAGAGAGAGAAAGGGAGAGAGAGAGAGAGAGTCTGGTTGGAGATGTTCAGATGAGAAGACATTATGAAGCTTACCGCAATTCCCCAGAACAGTTGAGTCAGTCACGTCGTGTTTTTGTTTGTAAAATAACACAACGGGAGAAAGAAGGAGCAGGTGAGTCCAGCTGTTGTATTGAAAGTCACGTGTTTTTTTGTTTTGTTTCAGTAGATCAAGAATGACAACCAAAGTTGTAACGGTATTTGGCTGCCAGCCACACAAGTAAATGAGCTTACAATGAAAAAGCAATGTATTTCTTGCAAAAATAACTAAGCACGGCCATCAATTTTTAGGTAAACCCCGTTTTTCGGCCCACCAACTGACATTTTCACAGTCAAAATAGGAGCATTCCTCAAAATTGGTAATCACAGTCACACAAAAGGTAATCATTGGTAATCACAGTCACACAAAAGGTAATCATTGGTAATCACAGTCACACAAAAGGTAATCATTGGTAATCACAGTCACACAAAAGGTAATCATTGGTAATCACAGTCACACAAAAGGTAATCATTGGTAATCACAGTCACACAAAAGGTAATCATTGGTAATCACAGTCACACAAAAGGTAATCATTGGTAATCACAGTCACACAAAAGGTAATCATTGGTAATCACAGTCACACAAAAGATAATCATTGGTAATCACAGTCACACAAAAGGTAATCATTGGTAATCACAGTCACACAAAAGGTAATCATTGGTAATCACAGTCACACAAAAGGTAATCATTGGTAATCACAGTCACACAAAAGGTAATCATTGGTAATCACAGTCACACAAAAGGTAATCATTGGTAATCACAGTCACACAAAAGGTAATCATTGGTAATCACAGTCACACAAAAGGTAATCTTGGAGGCCAACAGACAGGGCAGTGTAACCTGAACGTTATTCTGTTCCATAACTGCTGACAAGGGACCACTTGAAGCTGATTTAAACTTCATTCCTCAATACAATACCAAGTTCACTAAATAATAGTTGTGAAGATTTACCACAACAATTATTGCCAGGGCAGATGATGATAATGTGATAATAAACCTGACGTCACCTACTGAGATAAAGAAAATGCCCAAAGATGGAGACATATCTATCAAGGGGTCAGTGTGTTGTGAGTAGGGGAATGGAAGCCCTGCATTATTTGCCCATGAGGAAGGGAGGGAGCTCGGCAGCTCAACAGCTCGGCAGCCTTGTGCAGCAGAGTGGGGAGGGAGGCATTCCCAGTGAACAGAACAGCCTGACATACCAGAATACATTCCAGGTATCCAGGCCGCATATACTGTGGAGGGATGTGAATAATGGCTGGCGTTCAAGTGCCAAGGCCGACTCTGTTAGCAGGCCGGGGAGGGAGGCAGGAGCAGAGAGCAGGGAATACCCCCCTAGCCGACCTGCCCATCTGACCTCAGACCACAGACTACATTAATATGGCAACAATATCAGACACAGTCTAGGAGAACTATGTGCTTTGTAAAAACAGACGTTGCAAACACTCTCTCTTGCCCAGTGCCCTGCAGAAAATCTCCCACAAGCAATTATTTTATTTAACCTTTATTTAACTAGGCTAAGTCAGTTAAGAACAAATTCTTATTTTACAATGACGGCCTACCGGGGAACAGTGGGTTAACTGCCTTGTTCAGGGGCAGAAAGACATATTTTTACCTTGTCAGCTCGGGGATTTGATCTTGCAACCTGCTGGTTACTAGTCCAACGCTCTAACCACTAGGCTACCTGCCTCCCCCCTCTAACCACTAGGCTACCTGCTGGTTACTAGTCCAACGCTCTAACCACTAGGCTACCTGCTGGTTACTAGTCCAACGCTCTAACCACTAGGCTACCTGCTGGTTACTAGTCCAACGCTCTAACCACTAGGCTACCTGCCTCCCCCCTCTAACCACTAGGCTACCTGCTGGTTACTAGTCCAACGCTCTAACCACTAGGCTACCTGCCTCCCCCCTCTAACCACTAGGCTACCTGCTGGTTACTAGTCCAACGCTCTAACCACTAGGCTACCTGCTGGTTACTAGTCCAACGCTCTAACCACTAGGCTACCTGCTGGTTACTAGTCCAACGCTCTAACCACTAGGCTACCTGCTGGTTACTAGTCCAACGCTCTAACCACTAGGCTACCTGCTGGTTACTAGTCCAACGCTCTAACCACTAGGCTACCTGCTGGTTACTAGTCCAACACTCTAACCACTAGGCTACCTGCTGGTTACTAGTCCAACGCTCTAACCACTAGGCTACCTGCTGGTTACTAGTCCAACGCTCTAACCACTAGGCTACCTGCTGGTTACTAGTCCAACGCTCTAACCACTAGGCTACCTGCTGGTTACTAGTCCAACGCTCTAACCACTAGGCTACCTGCTGGTTACTAGTCCAACACTCTAACCACTAGGCTACCTGCTGGTTACTAGTCCAACGCTCTAACCACTAGGCTACCTGCTGGTTACTAGCCCAACGCTCTAACCACTAGGCTACCTGCTGGTTCCTAGCCCAACGCTCTAACCACTAGGCTACCTGCTGGTTCCTAGCCCAACGCTCTAACCACTAGGCTACCTGCTGGTTCCTAGCCCAACGCTCTAACCACTAGGCTACCTGCTGGTTCCTAGCCCAACTCTCTAACCACTAGGCTACCTGCTGGTTCCTAGCCCAACGCTCTAACCACTAGGCTACCTGCTGGTTCCTAGCCCAACGCTCTAACCACTAGGCTACCTGCTGGTTCCTAGCCCAACACTCTAACCACTAGGCTACCTGCTGGTTCCTAGCCCAACACTCTAACCACTAGGCTACCTGCTGGTTACTAGTCCAACCCTCTAACCACTAGGCTACCTGCTGGTTACTAGTCCAACACTCTAACCACTAGGCTACCTGCTGGTTACTAGTCCAACGCTCTAACCACTAGGCTACCTGCTGGTTCCTAGCCCAACACTCTAACCACTAGGCTACCTGCTGGTTACTAGTCCAACCCTCTAACCACTAGGCTACCTGCTGGTTCCTAGCCCAACACTCTAACCACTAGGCTACCTGCTGGTTCCTAGCCCAACACTCTAACCACTAGGCTACCTGCTGGTTACTAGTCCAACCCTCTAACCACTAGGCTACCTGCTGGTTACTAGTCCAACACTCTAACCACTAGGCTACCTGCTGGTTACTAGTCCAACGCTCTAACCACTAGGCTACCTGCTGGTTCCTAGCCCAACACTCTAACCACTAGGCTACCTGCTGGTTACTAGTCCAACCCTCTAACCACTAGGCTACCCTGCCACCCCGATTATAAAGAGTATGTAACAACAAGAAGTGCTTCCTCTTTCGTCTTTCGTCTCTCTCAACATGTTGGCGTCTGATCTCTACTTACTTTGTTCCAGGAGTTCGGTGAAGACCTGCTGTTTCTCGTCTGCCGATTCAACCTCCTGCTGTTTGGTAACGGTGTCCAGACGATCTACAGGTTGAAGAGAGAGGGAGGGAACTCAGTTAGGATCTATTAGTACTTGTTGGAAGGGAGAGACACACTTAAACCCCTAAAGACTCCTGCTGCAGGTTACTAGCTTTCCTGCAGTCAAATGACCAAATTGATCTCTTGTGACATCACGGATGGAATGTTATTAATATTTTCAAATAATTTTATCATTAATAAACATTAGGTTAATTTTTTTTAAACCTGCCCGAAAATACGGTGTTTCTATGTCAAACAGTTTTGTCATATTTCAGTCTTCTGTGATGTATATAAAGTGTAATATTGGGATGTAAATTCAAAATGTAATACATTTCATCTCTATATCTGACATGGTACAGGTGTCTTCATAACCATGTATGTGAGGTGGATATGCTTGTTTCAAAGTAGATTTTGTTTAAGAAAGAAACCCTGATTTAGCCCACTGCAGTCTTTAGTTTTGCTTTATTTAACCTTTATTTATGCAAGTAAGTCCATAAAAAAAAAGATTGATTATTTGAAATGACTAGCTGTGTTAGCATTAGCATCTAGCTGCTTGTAGCCTTACGTCTGAGGTCTCTGTTGAAGTCGTGTAGTCGCTTGATCTCTGACTCCAGTTTGTTCCTCATGGTTTTCTCCAGGATCTCTCGCTTTGCTGAGCCCTTCATCAGGGTCTCGTAGGCCTCAGATATCCTCTGGATCTCTACTTCAAGCTGGAAGGAAACACAAGAGGAGGACACTGTCAGTCTGAGGGTCTCTAGCTTAAAACCCAGCTCATCCCCAACAGTGGTCACTTTTTGAGGTGGAAACACAAAAGTCGACATTGGAATAGTGACAATAAAACACTGATGAAAAGTCAGACAGTGGAAAAGTGACAATTAGAGGGGTGATTTAGAATCAAGATATCAATGGTCTCACAAGACTGGGATACTGAATGAATGAATGAGACATGTGGAGGAGGAGCAGGGGGAGGAGGAAGAGGGGGAGGAGCAGGGGGAGGAGGAAGAGGGGGAGGAGCAGGAGGTGGAGGAGCAGGAGGGGGAGGAGCAGGAGGTGGAGGAGCAGGACGTGGAGGAGCATGAAGTGGAGGAGCAGGACGTGGAGGAGCAGGAGGTGGAGGAGCAGGACGTGGAGGAGCAGGACGTGGAGGAGCAGGACGTGGAGGAGCAGGACGTGGAGGAGCAGAAGGTGGAGGAGCAGGAGGTGGAGGAGCAGGAGGTGGAGGAGCAGAAGGTGGAGGAGCAGGAGGTGGAGGAGCAGGAGGTGGAGGAGCAGGAGGTGGAGGAGCAGGAGGTAGAGGAGCAGGAGGGGGAGGAGCAGGAGGTGGAGGAGCAGGAGGTGGAGGAGCAGGAGGTAGAGGAGCAGAAGGTGGAGGAGCAGGAGGTGGAGGCTCAGGAGGTAGAGGAGCAGGAGGTAGAGGAGCAGGAGGTGGAGGAGCAGGAGGTGGAGGAGCAGGAGGTGGAGGAGCAGGAGGTGGAGGAGCAGGAGGTAGAGGAGCAGGAGGTGGAGGAGCAGGAGGTGAAGGAGCAGGAGGTGGAGGCTCAGGAGGTAGAGGAGCAGGAGGTAGAGGAGCAGGACGTGGAGGAGCAGGAGGTGAAGGAGCAGGAGGTGGAGGAGCAGGGCGTGGAGGAGCAGGAGGTGGAGGAGCAGGAGGTAGAGGAGCAGGAGGTGAAGGAGCAGGAGGTGGAAGAGCAGGGCGTGGAGGAGCAGGAGGTGGAGGAGCAGGAGGTAGAGGAGCAGGAGGTGAAGGAGCAGGAGGTGGAGGAGCAGGAGGTGGTCACAACATGTCTCTGTCACTAAAAGAGCCTGTAAACACGTCTCTGTCATTAGAAATGAATGTCCCTCTGATCCATCCACTGTGCACATTCCTGCTACAGCACAGCTAGAGGGCTAATCTCACTGATATGCAGCAATGACACACACACACACACACACACACACACACACACACACACACACACACACACACACACACCTCTACCTACCTCTACAACCTTTGTGTGCCAACAGGGCTTAGAAATAAACCTATTAATGCTTACATAATGAAATTATAGTTTACTGATAATTATTACTGTCACAAACTATATTACAAGCAGATAGGCTGCTACGAACAGGATGCAGTGACGCAGTCTTTCAAGGGTACTGTGAGCTTGACCATGCTGTTTTTGATATCTCTCTTGCTATCTCTCTCAGAACAATCTTCATGACCCAAACAAGTTAGTCTTCAAGACGGGTCACTCAACCAAGACTGCTCTTCTCTGAGTCAGGGAGGCTCCTCGCACTGCCAAAGCTGACTCTTTCTCTCCACTGTTCTCATCCTCCTTGATCTATCTGCTTCCCTTCAACAATGTGATCCTCCTCTCCACCCTCTCAGGGCCAGGTGTTTCAGGCTCTGCACACTCTTGGATTTCCCAAAAAATATATAGATATTTTACCTTTATTTAACTAGGCAAGTCAGTTAAGAACAAATTCTTATTTTCAATGACGGCCTAGGAACAGTGGGTTAACTGCCTTGTTCAGGGTGGAACGACAGATTTGTACCTTGTCAGCTCAGGGATTTGATCTTGCAAACTTGCGGTTATTAATCCAACACTTTAACCACTAGGCTAACGCTCTAACCACTAGACTACCCTACTTGGCAGGTCGCTCGTACCAGGTGACATGGAGAGGATCTGTCTCTGCACCCCGTACTCTCACTACTGGTGTCCCCCAGGGCTCGGTTCTAGGCCCTCTCCACTTCTCTCTATACACCAAGGCACTCGGCTCTGAAATATCATCACATGGTCTCTACTGTCACTGCTATGAGGATGACACTCCACTCCTTTTCTCCTTCCCGTCTTCTAACACCCAGGTGGCGACATGCATCTTCGCATCTTTGCCTGTCTGGCAGGTATCTATAAGCTTGGATGTTGGCCCACTACCTCAATCTTGACAAGACAGAACTGCTCTTTCTCCTGCCCGCTCAGACCTCTCCGTCACGGTTGACAACTCCACAGTGTCCCCCCTCCTAGAGTGCAAAGAACCTTGGCTTGACCCTGGACGACACCCTGTCGTCCCTCTGCAAACATCAAAGCAGTGACTCACTCCTGCAGGTTCATGCTCTACAACGTCCGTAGAGTATGACCCTACCTCATACAGGAAGTGGCGCAGGTCCTAATCCAGGCACTTGTCAGCTCACGTCTGGACTACTGCAACTCACTGATGGGCTGGGCTGCCTGCTTGTGCCATCAAACCCCTGCAATTTATCCAGAATGCTGCAAGCCCTCCTGGTTTTCAACCTTCCCAAGTTCTTCCATGTCACCCGCTCCTCTGCTTGCATCCACAACAAGACCATGGTACTTGCCTACGGAGCAGCAAGAGGAACTGCCCCTCTACCTTCAGGCTATGATCAAACCCTACACCCCAACCCGAGCACTCCGTTCTGCCACATCTGGTCTCTTGGCCCTCCCTCCCCTACGGGAAGGCAGTTCCCGCTCAGCCCAGTCCAAGCTCTTCTCTCTCCTGGCACCCCAGTGGCCGAACCAGCTTACCTCTGAAGCTAGGACAGCAGAGTCCCTGCCCATCTTCCTAAAACATCTGAAACCCTACCTCTTCAATAAGTATCTTAAATAATCCCACAGCGCCTCCCCCCTCACCCCCTCCTCTTTCAAGCTCTGATTTTGCTGATAGCTGCTTTATTGAAGAAAAGTGTCCTTACTATGACTGAGATATGTGGTTGTCCCACACAGCTAGCTTAAGATAAAATCACTAACTGTAAGTCGCTCTGGATAACAGCGTCTGCTAAATGACTCAAATGTACATGTCAAAATGAGTGATCTCTCTCTCTCTACAGGTGACGAGTCTAGCTGCCCCTCTGATCTTCTTAAACACGGACCACTTAACGAACAGTATAATGAAGGGTTGTAAAGACAGCAGGAACAGAGTGACTCAAGCGTCAAACCTAAAGGGAAATTAGAAGATTGGAATGATTTGCTTTGATCACAAGGGAGATGCTGTGTTTCCACCAGGGAAAACCCATAAATGACTAAAATGTACATGTCAAATGTGAATTAGAATGACTGTATAAGTTAAATGGGGTGGCAGGGTAGCCTAGTGGTTAGAGCGTTGGGTTAGTAACTGGAAGGTTGCTAGATTGAATCCTCGAGCTGACAAGGTAAAAAATATGTCGTTCCACCCCTGAACAAGACAGTAGTGTTTCCTGGTAGGCCGTCATTGTAAATAATAATTTGTTCTTAACTGACTTGCCTAGTTAATCCCCCCCCCCCCAAAAAAATATATATATAAGGATCTCAACGATGCATTTCAAAAGGCATTGTAACCAAGGAGTCTCCTCTCTCTCACCTTCTGAAGTCTAGCAGCCTTCTTGCTGTACACCTCCAATTCTTTCCTTAGTCTCTCATTCTCCCTCAACAGGTCCATTTGGGCAGTGTTGTTGTGAGTACTGGGGTTGCTGTGGCTCATGTAGTCCTCTGGACCATAGTGGACACTGTGTCGAACCATCTCAGCCTGGGGCTGGGAAGGTACGTACCTGGGGGAGAGGAGAGGGACTCATTAATATCAAATGGTATCATTCACAAAATCTTGGTTGTAAACACATAGGGTCACTGGGATATAAGCTATATTCATCCCATATAGAAAACAGAGTGTCATTACTGGTCTGGCACCCATAATATGGTATATGTGTGTCATATTTACCTGTGCTGTGATTGGAATGAGGGAGGAGGTTCCTGGTGGTAGTGTCCGTGTGTCTCCTGTGAGTGGCTGAGCATGTATCCAGGAGGCCTGACCAGGAAGGGGTAGTCCGGGGGAGGTCCCCTCTGATCAGGGTACTGGAGAGACTCTGGTCCCTGGTGTTCAACAGGCCCAGAGTGGCCATTAGACAGTTGAGGGTAACTGTAAGAGGAACTGAGAGGTTGAATGTTTCCACTTGATCTCTCCAGGGAGAGCTGTATGAGACGTTCACTGAGACTCCGGGCGTGCTTCCGTTTCAGGTCCCACTGGCCGTCTCCCTGGTGATCCATCATCTCAGGTCTCAGACCAAGCTGACGCTGACCCTGGTGGGCCCCTACAGAGGCCAGGTACTGAGAGTGGGCCTTGGCCTCCTCATAGGTGGGCAACTCCTCTCCGTGTCTGTGAAGCTGGTAGAGATGACACACAGAGTCACTCTCAAAGTGGTTGTATTCCTGACCCTGGGGATCCTGTCTGGTGGACATGTGGATGAACTGGGACTCCTCCTGGGTCAGGCTCTCCAGGGAGGAACGGGGTGATCCGGTACCGCCTCCTCCTCCTCCTCCGCTGCTGCTGTTGCTGCCTCCACGCAGGGCCTGCTGCTGGATGGCCTGCTGCTGGATGGCCTGCTGCTGGATGGCCTGCTGCTGGAGGGCCTGCTGCTGGAGGGCCTGCTGGAGGGCCTGCTGCTGGAGGGCCAGGAGGGTAGTGGTGTCTGTGGGGTTCCCGTAACGGAGCTGCTCCTGGATTAGACGGTGCAGGACCGTGCCAGAAGACTCCTCAGCAGTTCTCATCTCAGTCAATCAGAGAATATATAAGTGAAGGGCTGTGTTGAAGAGTTGGATGTTTTTTGGATTCTTAATTAACCACAGATCTATATAGAGGAGAAATAAGAGAATTAGCTCAATCAAGTAACTAGCTAATACATTTGGAAGCATTTAACATAAAGCCTTATAATGCCGTTATAATTAAGACTTGTTATTAAACTAGGCTAAGTCAGTTAAAGAACAAATTCTTATTTTACAATGACGGCCTACCGGGGAACAGTGGGTTAACTGCCTTGTTCAGGGGCAGAAAGACATGTTTTTTTTTTTACCTTGTCAGCTCGGGGATTCAATCTTGCATCCTTCCGGTTACTGGTCCAACACTCTAACCACTAGACTACCTGCCACCCCAATTCCCATAGTAACACCAAGTTACAAACAAATACAACCCCTGCAACATTCCCCTCTGGGCTTTTGCTGTTCATTTTTTTTTAAAGTACGAGCTAGGACTCTAGTACATGATACTCAGTATAGATTCTATCTGCATTCAGTTCAGGGTAGTCTATTATAATTAAGTAGAATTTACTTCAGCATGTAAATGCAAACATACCACACACTGTATACTATAGCATAGGCCTATATTAGCTTGTCAAGCCATATTACTAGGCATTATGGGGCGGCAGGGTAGCCTAGTGGTTAGAGCATTGGACTAGTAACCGAAAGGTTGCAAGTTTAAATCCCCGACCTGACAAGGTACAAATCTGTCGTTCTGCCCCCTGAACAAGGCAGTTAACCCACTTTTCCCCAGTAGGCCGTCATTGTAAAATAAGAATTTGTTCTTTAACTGACTTGCCTAGTAAAATAAAGGTAAAATAAAAAATATATATATATATCTATTTTGGAAAAAAAGGTGAAAACCCTAAAGTATTGAAGAAAAAAATAAAATGTTTATTTTAGTTATTGGATATCATTATACTGAGTCATTTCCTGCTTCCAGCTACACAGTTTCCTTTCATATTCTGTTCAGATGCCATTAAATTGCCTGATTTGTCCTGTCTTTTTTTTTTTACTAATTATTTGGTCTTTCCAAGACGTGCACATACAGTAGTATGACAGAGACCAAATGTAGGCCACATATTCATTGAGGTTTTGTTAAAAGACAAAATGTATGTTTACTCTACAATCTAAACAGTGTGGATAACGCAGGCCTACTGTATACATGAGCCTAAATACTAGAAACTCTACAGTCAACACACATAGACAGGCTAGACTTTCACATATCTGATAACATTCCAGTCTCAACTAGGAAAAGAAAACATATAACCCAATAAAACTATTTCAACTCGACTGTCAATAAAGTGCAGATAAAGTCTCAGACTTGATCACAGACCAAAGCCGACTTCCCAACATTTAAATGAAAGTATAAAATATATGTAACAAGGAATTAAAAGACAATTATTATAACATTATTGTAACAAATCAAGATGAAAGGAACAAACCCGAATTTTCGCCTATAATACTACTCTGGAAGACCTATCCACCATGCGTAAAACTCATTCCAGAAACCAGCTAAATTAAATTCTTACCCCTTTACATTCTCACCGCGGAAGCAAGTTGTTCACGCGTATATTGTTTCTATTTCTTGCTGACGAAAAATAATAATCCTAATACAATTTAGTGGAACTGCAAATGATGTAGAGTATTTGTTGCTCTGAGAGAGAGAGAGAGAGAGAGAGAGAGAGAGGGAGCGCTGCTACGGTGTGCGTCTGAGAAGACCTCACAACAGACTGAGCCGTGTGCGAGAGATCGCGCTGCTATTAAATAACTGAGGGCCGATTGTTCCCTGAGACTGGAATGATTGGAATGAGAGAACTCCAAGTCCCCCCCAGGGATGAAAAGCAGAACCGCAGAGCAAAGCGCAAAGTGCACAGAGGGAAAAGGGGGGGGGGGGGGGGCAGGGCAAGTAGAATCGGAAACTGCAGAGCAGAACGGAGCGGAGCAGCACCGTGCACATAGCAGAGAGAGAGAGATCTGCCTGTGTAATGTAAAGCGTTTTGTTGTTAGCAGTTGGGGAGATGGGTGTAATTAGCTATATAGCATGCTGTGACTAGAAACAGATCGGGGCGCTATTGTGAAGCAGAGAGTTAATGTTTTCCATTTAAAAAAAAGCTTTTGTTTAGCCTACATAACATTCTAAAATCCTTTTATAGTATACCATACACCAATATCCTATTAATTACATCTAGAAATAGTCTATCAAAAATATTCTATCATGATATGACACATTGTTTTGCTTTAGAGTTTCACCATCAACAGCTGTAATATTAGTTAAGTCTGAAAAATCCCTTATCACACTTGGTGACAACTGTTGATGTAAGAAGGGCTTTATAAAATACAATACCATGAAATGGTAATTGGATGCTTGATCAAATACAGGCCTTACTACTCACCTGCAATTCAGACAGAAGTTACTGCAATATGTCCTAACATGTACTTTAGCATGAATGAAAATAGCATATACTAGGCAGGTTATCTAGCAGTATTCATCATTCATCGTTATTTCTTCAAAGGTATTTTGTTTGCCTGTGTCTGGTAAATATTTAAGCCGAGGTCGAGTGTGTGTGTGCGTGTGTGTGTGTGTGTGTGTGTTCCTGTTTGTGTGAGGGGTGTGTGCTGGTTGGGTGTATGAGCCATGCTACCTGCCAGCTGTCTGGGGTCCCCGGTCCCCTGTCCCATGTCCCCTGTCCCCTGCCCATGTCCCCTGTCCCCTGCCCCATGTCCCCTGTCCCATGTCCCCTGTCCCCTGCCCATGTCCCCTGCCCATGTCCCCTGTCCCCTGCCCATGTCCCCTGTCCCCTGCCCCATGTCCCCTATCCCCTGTCCCCTGCCCATGTACCCTGTCCCCTGTCCTCTATCCCCTGTCCTCTGTCCCCTGCCCCCTGTCCTCTGTCCTCTGTCCCATGTCCCCTTCCTAATCAGGGTTAGCTCTGAGAGAAGAGATGCATTGTTCTCCTCACAGCAGACATGACCAGGAGGAGAGGAGGTGAGGAGAGGAGGTGAGGAGAGGAGGGGAGGGGAGGAGGGGAGGGGACAGCCCTGCCATCTGCTGTATGGGAGCCCCTCCTCCACCATCATCATCATAAATGGCACCCTATTCCTTATGTAGTGGACTACTTTTGACCAGGGCCCATAGGGAATAGGGTTCCATTTGGGACACTGGCCAGGACTAACCAACACCAACCCCCTGGTCCTAGATGTCCTGCATTCTTCACACACATGCTGCCTAGGGGGAGGCTGCCTAGGCTCTAGGATCAGCTGGCCTGGCTGAGAGAGGGGGAGGCTGCCTAGGCTCTAGGATCAGCTGGCCTGGCTGAGAGAGGGGGAGGCTGCCTAGGCTCTAGGATCAGCTGGCCTGGCTGAGAGAGGGGGAGGCTGCCTAGGCTCTAGGATCAGCTGGCCTGGCTGAGAGAGGGGGAGGCTGCCTAGGCTCTAGGATCAGCTGGCCTGGCTGAGAGAGGGGGAGGCTCTAGGATCAGCTGGCCTGGCTGAGAGAGGGGGAGGCTGCCTAGGCTCTAGGATCAGCTGGCCTGGCTGAGAGAGGGGGAAGGCTGCCTAGGCTCTAGGATCAGCTGGCCTGGCTGAGAGAGGGGAAGGCTGCCTAGGCTCTAGGATCAGCTGGCCTGGCTGAGAGAGGGGGAAGGCTGCCTAGGCTCTAGGATCAGCTGGCCTGGCTGAGAGAGGGGAAGGCTGCCTAGGCTCTAGGATCAGCTGGCCTGGCTGAGAGAGGGGGAAGGCTGCCTAGGCTCTAGGATCAGCTGGCCTGGCTGAGAGAGGGGGAAGGCTGCCTAGGCTCTAGGATCAGCTGGCCTGGCTGAGAGAGGGGGAAGGCTGCCTAGGGGGATGCTGCCTAGGCTCTAGGATCAGCTGGCCTGGCTGAGAGAGGGGGAGGCTGCCTAGGCTCTAGGATCAGCTGGCCTGGCTGAGAGAGGGGGAGGCTGCCTAGGGGGATGCTGCCTAGGCTCTAGGATCAGCTGGCCTGGCTGAGAGAGGGGGAAGGCTGCCTAGGCTCTAGGATCAGCTGGCCTGGCTGAGAGAGGGGGAGGCTGCCTAGGCTCTAGGATCAGCTGGCCTGGCTGAGAGAGGGGGAGGCTGCCTAGGCTCTAGGATCAGCTGGCCTGGCTGAGAGAGGGGGATGCTCTAGGATCAGCTGGCCTGGCTGAGAGAGGGGGAGGCTGCCTAGGCTCTAGGATCAGCTGGCCTGGCTGAGAGAGGGGGAGGCTGCCTAGGCTCTAGGACCAGCTGGCCTGGCTGAGAGAGGGGGGAGGCTCTAGGATCAGCTGGCCTGGCTGAGAGAGGGGGAGGCTCTAGGATCAGCTGGCCTGGCTGAGAGAGGGGAAGGCTGCCTAGGCTCTAGGATCAGCTGGCCTGGCTGAGAGAGGGGGAAGGCTGCCTAGGGGGAGGCTGCCTAGGCTCTAGGATCAGCTGGCCTGGCTGAGAGAGGGGGAGGCTGCCTAGGCTCTAGGATCAGCTGGCCTGGCTGAGAGAGGGGGAGGCTGCCTAGGCTCTAGGATCAGCTGGCCTGGCTGAGAGAGGGGGAGGCTGCCTAGGCTCTAGGATCAGCTGGCCTGGCTGAGAGAGGGGGAGGCTGCCTAGGCTCTAGGATCAGCTGGCCTGGCTGAGAGAGGGGGATGCTCTAGGATCAGCTGGCCTGGCTGAGAGAGGGGGAGGCTGCCTAGGCTCTAGGATCAGCTGGCCTGGCTGAGAGAGGGGGAGGCTGCCTAGGCTCTAGGATCAGCTGGCCTGGCTGAGAGAGGGGGAGGCTCTAGGATCAGCTGGCCTGGCTGAGAGAGGGGGAGGCTCTAGGATCAGCTGGCCTGGCTGAGAGAGGGGAAGGCTGCCTAGGCTCTAGGATCAGCTGGCCTGGCTGAGAGAGGGGGAGGCTGCCTAGGGGGAGGCTGCCTAGGCTCTAGGATCAGCTGGCCTGGCTGAGAGAGGGGGAGGCTGCCTAGGCTCTAGGATCAGCTGGCCTGGCTGAGAGAGGGGGAGGCTGCCTAGGCTCTAGGATCAGCTGGCCTGGCTGAGAGAGGGGGAGGCTGCCTAGGCTCTAGGATCAGCTGGCCTGGCTGAGAGAGGGGGGAGGCTGCCTAGGCTCTAGGATCAGCTGGCCTGGCTGAGAGAGGGGGATGTGGCTGAGAGAGGGGGGAGGCTGCCTAGGCTCTAGGATCAGCTGGCCTGGCTGAGAGAGGGGAAGGCTGCCTAGGCTCTAGGATCAGCTGGCCTGGCTGAGAGAGGGGGAGGCTGCCTAGGGGGAGGCTGCCTAGGCTCTAGGATCAGCTGGCCTGGCTGAGAGAGGGGGAGGCTGCCTAGGCTCTAGGATCAGCTGGCCTGGCTGAGAGAGGGGGAGGCTGCCTAGGCTCTAGGATCAGCTGGCCTGGCTGAGAGAGGGGGAGGCTGCCTAGGCTCTAGGATCAGCTGGCCTGGCTGAGAGAGGGGGAGGCTGCCTAGGCTCTAGGATCAGCTGGCCTGGCTGAGAGAGGGGGATGTGGCTGAGAGAGGGGGAGGCTGCCTAGGCTCTAGGATCAGCTGGCCTGGCTGAGAGAGGGGAAGGCTGCCTAGGCTCTAGGATCAGCTGGCCTGGCTGAGAGAGGGGGAGGCTCTAGGATCAGCTGGCCTGGCTGAGAGAGGGGGAGGCTGCCTAGGCTCTAGGATCAGCTGGCCTGGCTGAGAGAAGGGGATGCTGCCTAGGCCCTAGGATCAGCTGGCCTGGCTGAGAGAGGGAGATGCTGCCTAGGCTCTAGGATCAGCTGGCCTGGCTGAGAGAGGGAGATGCTGCCTAGGCTCTAGGATCAGCTGGCCTGGCTGAGAGAAGGGGATGTGGCTGAGAGAGGGAGATGCTGCCTAGGCTCTAGGATCAGCTGGCCTGGCTGAGAGAGGGAGATGCTCTAGGATCAGCTGGCCTGGCTGAGAGAGGGAGATGCTGCCTAGGTTCTAGGATCAGCTGGCCTGGCTGAGAGAAGGGGAGGCTGTCTAGGCTCTAGGATCAGCTGGCCTGGCTGAGAGAAGGGGATGGGCCTGAGAGAAGGGGATGCTGCATCGGCTCTAGGATCAGCTGGCCTGGCTGAGAGAAGGGGATGCTGCATAGGCTCTAGGATCAGTTGGCCTGGCTGAGAGAGGAGGGGAGGCTAGTGGCTGATAAAGGGAGAAAGTTGTGCCTCTAAAAATGTATAGAGAGACCTGGACGCATCTGATTTTCAGTTATAGACTATGTACTTTTAGCCAGGATTTGTCTTTAGAGTGATTGTGTTTTATGACAAGCCTCAACTTGCTGACACTGTCAGGATGACATAGATCCTTATCTTGTCTGTAAACAACCAATCATCTCCTTGTGAAATGACCTCCTGGTTCATTTGGTGCCAACCGTTGTTGCTACGTACATTCAGCCCGTATCGAATGAAATGTTGTTGGTCCTGCATACGTATTTTACAGATGTTATCGCAGGTGTAGTGACATGCTCATGTTTCTCGCTCCAACAGTGCAGCGATACCTAGCTAACAACACAAAACAACATACACTATTGCAGGGTAGCCTAGTGGTTAGAGCTGTTGGGCCAGTAACTTGGAAGGTTGCTGGATTGAATCCCCCCGAGCTGACAAGGTAAAAATCTGTCGTTCTGCCCCCTGAACAAGGAAGTTAACCCACTGTTCTCTGGGTGCTGTGGATGTCGGTTAAGGCAGCTGCACCTCTCTGATTCAGAGGGGTTGGGTTAAATGAGGAAGACACATTTCAGTTGAATACATTCAGTTGGACAACGGGACTAGGTATCCCCCTAATCTGGAACTGTTAACATAATATTCTGCCACAAACTCAATAGCCCTAAACCCTTTTTCCATAGAGCTTGTATGCTGTGGATTTAGATTGCATGAATTAAATAAAATGAAAAACTATACACTGTCATGGAAAATTGACATTTATATGGTAATTTTAGGTATTATCAAGAGTAAAAAAAACTGTGTTACTTTAAATGATGGTGCATTGTGGGAGAATTGCTGTATTTCGAATGGCACTCTAATTCTGTAATACCGTGTCTTTGGAGCGCGAGCATATTTTGACACTTGTGGCTGCATGGTATTGTTGTTTCTGTCACAATAACATATTTTGAGGCGTGCCTTGTAAGTGGCTATATTTGTTGTACCCTTGAGTCAGAATGCTGTACCTGTAAAGGGTGTGTACTGGCGGTAGAGAAGTCAGGCGCAGGAGAACAAAAACTGATTTACAACGGCGCAGTTTAAATAATTAAAACCACCGTTAACAGAACAATAAATCAAATGGATATAAAACCCGTCAACCACCAGCATAACATGCACAAGCACTTACAACAAACAATTCTGGACATGAGTGGAAACAGAGGGTTAAAGACACAACATGTAATTGATGGAATTGAAACCAGGTGTGTGTGGGAAGACAAGACAAAACAAATGGAAAATGAAAGGTGGATCGACGATGGCTTGAAAACCGGTGACGTCGACCGCGGAACGTCGCCCGAACAAGGAGAGGGACCGACTTCGGAGGAAGTCGTGACAGTACCAATTTAACCAATATACTGTATGTGCTTATAGTGCCTATCAACTTAAGTCTTAAACCTTAAAAGGTTAAGCATTTTCCCATGTCTTTTTGGTCTGTTTTGCCCTGTAGTCACTGCCAGTTTGGAAGCCTTTGTTAAACGCTTCGAACGTACAAAGCTCTCCCTCGCCCTCCATTTGGCAAATCTGACCATAATTCTATCCTCCTGATTCCTGCTTACAAGCAAAAACTAAAGCAGGAAGTACCAGTGACTCACTCAATACGGAAGTGGTCAGATGACGCGGATGCTAAGCTACAGAACTGTTTTGCTGCACAGACTGGAACCATCAGAACCTGTGATCTACCTGGACAGGTCACTAGAACCATCAGAACCTGTTATCTACCTGGACAGACCACTACAACCATCAGAACCTGTGATCTGACATATTGGCTCCAGGTCATCTACAAGACCCTGCTAGGTAAAGTCCCTCCTTATCTCAGCTCACTGGTCACCATAGCAGCACCCACCTGTAGCACGCGCTCCAGCAGGTATATCTCTCTGGTCACCCCTAAAGCCAACTCCTCCTTTGGTCGTCTCTCCTTCCAGTTCTCTGCTGCCAATGACTGGAACGAACTACAAAAATCTATGAAACTGGAAACACTTATCTCCCTCACTAGCTTTAAGCACCAGCTGTCAGAGCAGCTCACAGATCACTGCACCTGTACATAGCCCATCTATAATTTAGCCCAAACTACTACCTCTTCCCCTACTGTATTTATTTATTTTATTTATTTTGCTCCTTTGCACCATATTATTTATATTTTAACTTTAAACTTTCTTCAAACTACAAATCTACCATTCCATTGTTTTTCTTGCTATACTTTATTTACTTTGCCACCATGGCATTTTTTGCCTTTACCTCCCTTATCTCACATCATTTGCTCACATTGTATATAGTCTTATTTTTTTCTACTGCATCATTGATTGTATGTTGTTTTATTCCATGTGTAACTCTGTGTTGTTGTATGTTGTCGAACTGCTTTGCTTTATCTTGGCCAGGTCGCAATTGTAAATGAGAACTTGTTCTCAACTTGCCTACCTGGTTAAATAAAGGTGAAATAAAAATAAAAATAAAACAGACGTCTTCAACCAGCAGAACCTGTGATCTACCTGGACAGGCCATTAGAACCATCAGAACCTGTGATTTACCTGGACAGACGACTACAACCAGCAGAACCTGTGATCTACCTGGACAGGCCATTAGAACCATCAGAACCTGTGATCTACCTGGACAGGCCATTAGAACCATCAGAACCTGTGATCTACCTGGACAGGTCACTAGAACCATCAGAACCTGTGATCTACCTGGACAGACGACTACAACCATCAGAACCTGTGATCTGCCTGGACAGACCACTACAACCATCAGAACCTGTGATCTACCTGGACAGACGACTACAACCATCAGAACCTGTGATCTACCTGGACAGGTCACTAGAACCATCAGAACCTGTTATCTACCTGGACAGACGACTACAACCATCAGAACCTGTGATCTACCTGGACAGGCCATTAGAACCATCAGAACCTGTGATCTACCTGGACAGGCCATTAGAACCATCAGAACCTGTTATCTACCTGGACAGACCACTACAACCATCAGAACCTGTGATCTACCTGGACAGGCCATTAGAACCATCAGAACCTGTGATCTACCTGGACAGACCACTACAACCATCAGAACCTGTGATCTACCTGGACAGGCCATTAGAACCATCAGAACCTGTTATCTACCTCGACAGGCCATTAGAACCATCAGAACCTGTGATCTACCTGGACAGACGACTACAACCATCAGAATCTGTGATCTACCTGGACAGACGACTACAACCATCAGAACCTGTGATCTACCTGGACAGACGACTACAACCATCAGAACCTGTGATCTACCTGGACAGACGACTACAACCATCAGAACCTGTTATCTACCTGGACAGACGACTACAACCATCAGAACCTGTTATCTACCTGGACAGACGACTACAACCATCAGAACCTGTGATCTACCTGGACAGACGACTACAACCATCAGAACCTGTGATCTACCTGGACAGACGACTACAACCATCAGAACCTGTGATCTACCTGGACAGACCACTACAACCATCAGAACCTGTTATCTACCTGGACAGACGACTACAACCATCAGAACCTGTTATCTACCTGGACAGACGACTACAACCATCAGAACCTGTGATCTACCTGGACAGACGACTACAACCATCAGAACCTGTGATCTACCTGGACAGACGACTACAACCATCAGAACCTGTGATCTACCTGGACAGACGACTACAACCATCAGAACCTGTGATCTACCTGGACAGGTCACTAGAACCATCAGAACCTGTTATCTACCTGGACAGACGACTACAACCATCAGAACCTGTGATCTACCTGGACAGACCACTACAACCATCAGAACCTGTGATCTACCTGGACAGGCCATTAGAACCATCAGAACCTGTTAATTAATGTGCCATTGGGCCTGGTTTAATCTCTGTCAACCTAGAAGTAAAATTAATTTCTGTGTTCGTTATCTCACGTTATCTCGCGCATCCTGTTAAATTCTAGCAGATTCTCTCAGCCTACAAACTGAATCTGCCCACGGGAGATTAGGCCTGGTTTAGGCCTGGTTTGACTGAGGCAGTAGCAGCACAATGCAGTTTATGAGCATTGTGGGTGCGACCTGCCTTGTGTTGGGAGGTGGGACACACCAGGCCAGCCACTCCACTCCCTTTGTTTCACTGCTAAAGGAGGAAATGGACACATTCCTGACATTACCATGTCCATGGGGGCTACCACCCCCCCACCTCCCAGCCTCTGTTTTCTGCTGCTGATACCGGCCAAGAGAGGGAGAAGAGGAGAGAGAGAGAGGGGAGGGGGAGGGGAAGAGGAGAGAGTGAGAGGGGAAGGAGAGGGGGGAGAGGGAGGGGAGGGGAGAGAGGGGAAGGGGTAGGGAGAGAGAGGGAGGGGGAG